>NC_142149.1:33612306-33917806 GCF_024610735.1 Ursus americanus
AAGAGAGAATATTGTAAAGCTCTTGGGATTAATATAAAAATGTACAAAGGCCTCTCTGAGCTTTTAATCGGTCCTTCACTACAAGTCTCCTACACTAATGACTTAATGACGTTTGGCAAACCAGGGAGCACCGAATCTGGTCTCAGACACTAGAATATTTTCAATACAGAGAATTAATTCCATAGCAACTCCATGCAAGTTAAGTGTCTCTAAAAAAAAAAAAAAAAAAAAAAAAAAAAAAAAAAAAATCCTAGATAGTTAGAGCTTGCAAACATATTTTTATGAACTATCACAGCAAATACGAAGGGCTCTCCATGACTGAGTATCTTGCTGAAAGTATCTGAAGTGAGCTCTTCCAGATGATATATGCCCCCAGGCCTGGACCAAGTTGGGCTTCAAGAGTAGGATAGTGACATTTCACCTGCAAATTTCTAGTAAGGACAGAGATCCTGCCTACCCTCTGGAGCTCATAAGGTTACTCTTGTGTTAATGACCTCACACAACAGACAGATCCAGCCTTTCTGCTTCTCTTTCTCCGTAGAATGATTTCCCTAAAGCCAATGTTGGGCAAAATGCCACTAATACCACCATAAAGCCCCCACAGTGCTTGAAGGGGGAGGCAAGAGACAGAGGGTTAGGAGGTAATCAAGCTTACAGATTAAAGCTTACTAAAGCTACAAGATGAGCACAGCTCCTGGTGTTTATAGACTCTTCTAGTATTGAGCACCCCTCCCCCACCCTCATGGCACAAAACACGAAAGTCTTTTCATCAATGGACCTCGAAGGCTGGTATGCTTTAGCATTAAACTTCCAAGAACAGCATCTCTACTGGGGTTTTCTTTGGTATCCACCACAATCAGGCAACCGTTCCTGCCCTTCCATACGATGTTAAAATTACTCATGGCTGCAGACAATGAAATTTTGCTATCCATGCACTGACATCTGGGAGGGCTGAGTATGCACAATATTCTAGACACACAAAGTCATTTTCTGTGACAACAGAAGACAGGAATAGGAAAAAGTTAAAATAACAACAAAAATCAAAACAAAATAAAATACTATTTTAAGAGCAAAAAAAAAAAGACAACTATCTTTGCTTATAATTCAATAGTGTATAGCAGGACCTTTCCCAGGCTCTAAGGATTGATTTTTTCCCCCCCATAAAACATGCTGATGTTAGGCTGATTGGCTCAATTTACCTGTAACCCATCTCATCACTTAGCACATTATCCCACAAGTCTTTCCTACCTCTTGAATTCCTCAACCCAAACCCATGAACAGCAGTCACTTAGTTTTGAGAACTTAACAACTACAGCACTTCTATGCTTTGCAAACCTCCAGCATTTTCATGTAGGATATGTAAACTTCATTCATTATTTCCGCTTTTTCACGTCTTGGGGCTATACCCAGGTTGCTAAATTTGGGAGTACTAATTCCTGAGGGATATTTATTTGATTTTAAGCCATGACAAATTTCCCACTGCTATTTGAAAAATTATATTGCTTCACCCTCGCAACTATGTTAAAAGTTATGTAAATGATCCAGATGAACAAAAACAATTTGCGATTATAACATTGTTAAACGAATTAGATAGCAATGACTACAGCTTCCCAATCGCAGTTTGAGACAGATAAATTTATACTTTATTGATAGCAGGAGCAGAAAGCCCTAATCACTAAACGCCGGCACAGTCTGGTTTCTGTAGGGTAATGACCCATCTCTCTATTCATAACAACAATCTCATTCATCATAATTCACATTAAAAAAAAAAAAGGACTCTAGTCAAGCTAATGGAGGAAACGTGTGAAAAGTGATTGGCTGGGTAAAACTCTGTATGCAGCTGGAGGGTCCTAATTGATTATATTGTGCTGCAACTAAGCCTTCTGCCTAGAGCAACAGATCTTGATCTAACTGCATTTCAATTGATTTTCACTGATAGTCTTCTTTCTTATGTCTAAGGCTTAAAGTACTAAACTAATAAAAGGATAAAAGACTTTGTAATACAGATTTCAAAATACAGTGTCCAAGCAGGACTTCCAAGGAATAAGATGGCAGACTGGGTGTGTAGAGCTAACCAAACACAGGAGAGCCAGAACCTGTGAATTTGGGAGAAAAATTTTTTTTTTGAATGTTTAGGATTTGAGTCTGTATTTTTGAGTCCAAAAGCAAAACACTAACCTAAACATTCAAAGATACAGTGTCTAATATTCATTTTATTATGGGATGTAGAAATGTAAGACAAGAGATTACCCATTTTGCAGCTATTACACGTGTTCATAATATATCCATTTTATTGGTTTAAGTACAGAATCAAAATGCCCTGGATTTGGTTTTCTCATTAAAAATAGTGATGATAGGCTGGGGCGCCTGGGTGGCTCAGTTGCTTAAGCATCTGCCTGCCTGTGGCTCAGGTCATGATCCGGGGTCCTGGGATGGAGCCCTGCATACAGCCCCAAGACCCAAGTCCTGAGCCCTGCATTGGGTTCCCTGCTCGGCCAGCAGTCTGCTTCTCCCTCTGCCCCTCCCCACTGCTCATACTCTCTCTCACTCTCTTGCTCGCTATCTCTTTCACTCTCTCTCTAATAAATAAATAAAATCTTTGAAAAAAATAAAATAGTGATGGGTTTGGGAAGAAGGCAACTACAATGGCTAGATAATGTTTAACTTCCAGGTGAAAGACCTACTAGATTAATTGGAACACTAAACCAAAAATCTAAAAATAGCAAAACAACCCCCCCCCTCAAAATAGCATTGTTGAACAGAATTTAGAATGAGGGTATACATTGCCATCCTTGAAAATTTAACAGTTTAACTAATATACAATAAACTGTGCATATTTAAAGTAGACAATTTGATGTTTTGACATATGTATAACCTATGAAACCATCACTACAATCTAGACACTGAACATATCCATCATTGCCAAAGATTTTCATACTTATGCCCCTTTGTGATCCATCTCTCCCCTCACCCCATCTACATATCCAGGAAACCATTCATTGGTTTTTATAGTACCATACATTTGTTAGCATTTTCTAGAATTTTATATAAATGAAACAGTATGCATTCGTTTGGTCTGGTCCTTTTATTTATTTGAGATCCAACCATGTTACTGCATTTGTCAAAAATCCATTCCTTGTTATTGCTGTGTAGTATTCCATTTTATGGACGAAGTGATTTGTTTACCCACTGACTTGAAGGACAATAGAGTTGTCTGCAGTTCTTGGCCACAACAAATATAGCCACTGTTAAATTTTGATATATGACTCTTTGGGTGGACACATGCTTTCATTTCTCTTGGTCAAATACTTAGGAGTGGAATGGCTAGGACATATGGTAGGTATATGTTTAATCTTTTAAGAAACTGTCAAATTGTTTTCCAAAGTGTTTCTATGATACTAGCTTTCCAGTCATAGCGTATGTGAGCTCCGGCTGATCTGTGTGCTTGCCAAAACTTGGTATGGGCAGTAGTTTTCAATATTAGACAATCTGCTAAGTATGTAGTGGCATCTCATGGCTTTAATTCGCAATTCCCTGATGACTACTAATGTTGATCATCTTTGCAAGTACTTATCTGCCATCTGTATTTCTTCGTCAGTGAAATCTGTTCAAATCATTTGCCCAATTTTTCTTTGGCGGTTTTCTTACTACTGAGTTTTGAATTTTTATATATTTACATATTCTTTTATCAGATATGTGACGTGAAAATATTTTCTCCCAATGTATGGCTTTCATTTTCTCCTAGTGTGTGGCATTCCATTAATTAACTGATGGAATTAATTCCATTAATCCAAAACAGATGTTCTTAATTTTGATGACGTTCACTTTAATTTTTTTTCTTTTGGGGACCATACTTTTAGTGTCAAAACTAAGAAACTAAACTTCTATTGATTTTCTCTATTTTCTGTTTTTATTTATTTGATTTACACTTCGATCCTTATTCTAGTTTATCAAGATGGGAGCTGAGATGATTGATTAGAGGTCTTTTTTGTTTTCTAACATAGGCATTTAGTGCTATAAATTTTCCTCTAAGTACTGCTTTAGTACATCCCACAAATTCTGATATGTTGTGTCTTAATTTTCACCCAGTTCAAAATAATTTCTAATTTTTAAATTTCTTCTTAGATCCATTAGTTATTTAGAAGTGTTAGTTCCCAAATATTTGAGGATTCTTCCAAATATTGTGTGGTTATTGATTTCTAACTGCACTATGGTCAGAGAACATACTTTGTATGATTTAAATTCTTTAAATTTATTGAGGCTTGCTTTATGGTACAGAATACAGATTATCATAGTAAATACTCTATATGCCTTGAAAAGAAGGTGGTTCAGCTGGTGGTGGTGAAAGAGACATATACCTATAGACAGATAGATATCAATTAGACTAAGTTGGCTATTAGTGTTACTCAAGTCTTCCATGTCCTTGCTGATTCTCTGTCTATTCTTCTATCAATTATTGAGAGAGCGATGTTGAAATCTCCAACTATAATTCTGAATTTGCCTAATTTTGCTTGCAGTTCATTTTTGTTTTATAGGTTCTGAAGCTCTGTAATCAGGCACATAAACCTTTAGAACGGATAGGTCCTCTTCATGAATCAACACCCTTACACTCTGCATGTTCCCTTATTCTGTACTAATATTCTTTCTTCTGGAGTCTACTTTGTTTATTAATACAAACTTTGCTGTTTTCTTTTGACTAGTGTTAACATAGTATATTGTTACTTCCACGCCTTTACTTTTATTCTATTTGCGTCTTTATGTTTAAGTGGGTTTCTGATAGGTAGCATATAGTGGAATCTTCCTTTTTTTATCCAAGCTGATAATTTATGTCTTTTAATTGGGTATTAGCCCACTTACATTTAACATGATTTTGTTTTAAGTCAACCATATTGCTCTATGTTTTCTATGTGTCCATACGGTTTTTGTTCCTTTTTTCTTCCTCTCTGACTTCTTTTGGATCGACTATTTTCATGATTTCTTTTATCTCATTTGTTGGCCTATCAGCTATATAAATCTTTGGTATTTTAGTGGTTACTTTAGGGTTTCTATCATATATTTGCACTTATCAAAGTTTGCCCTTAAGGAATATTATAACACAACATATATAGTGTAAAAAGCTTACAATGTTTTTCTCTTTATCACTGGCTCTAAGCAATCTGATTATGATGTGCTTTTATTTTATTTATTTATTTTAATGTTTTTTTATTATATTATGTTAGTCACCATACAGCACATCCCCGGTTTCCGATGTAAAGTTCAATGATTCATTAGTTGCGTATAACATCCTATGATGTGCTTTTAAGCTTTGTTAGGCAGGCCTGGAACAGTCTAGGAAAAGAGTCTAGGAAAAATTTCGCCCCACTGTGGAGACAAACCTTTCTGAGTATTCTCCCCATTTGCCTGTAAATGATAAGATTTTCCACTGTGGCTGATGGAAATAGAAACTTCTTTGCAGCCCTACGTGAGTTCCAGTGAATTATTCCCTCTTTTTAGGTGGTTCTTTCCTGGGCCTTGGGTAGCTTCTCACGTGCGGAGCAGTATTCAGCTAAAGGCTAGAGATCTCTGAGATCTCTAGAGTTCTCTATCCATGCAGCTCTCCTCTCTGGTACTCTGCCCTGTGCATACCATACACCTTGGCCTCCCCAAACTCTCAGCTTCATTTTTTCCACTCAGAGAGACTGCTGTGCTCCACCTGATCTCCCTCTCCCCAGAATATGTATTGGCAATGAGCCAGTACAATGGTGGGACTCATTTCATTTGTTCCCCATCTCTTGGGGATCACTGTCATTAACGACCTGATACTTAATACCTTGAAAGCCACTGTATCATGTAAATATCCAGTTTGTTTCAGGTGGAAGGGTAAGTCTGGTACCTCCATTCATTGAAGGCCTTGTAAAATTCGATGTATGGAATATCCAATTAATACTTAGAAAAATGAATGTTAATTATTTCACCTTTATTAAAATCAACTTACAGAAATTGAAAGGAACATAATCTATTTTAAATGAGATTAGTAAAAAATTGTACGATATCCACAAATATCCTTAGCTTTAAAAAACACCAATTCATGATCTTACCACTAATACCACTCTGCCTTTCAAATGGTCTTTAGCATCCATATTAACAAATGAAAAAGCATATTGGTTTTTCTGATTTTGTGTTTCTTTATGAAGGTTGGTGTTGAGAATTTCTAAAGTACACTAAGAAATCCTTAAACTAAAGAATCCTGTCTCATAGTACAGTTAGGTTAGCCACATGCAGAACCCCAAACCAAGTCATTATACAAAGGACTGGACACATAAAATGTTATCTTCATTCTAGATTTCATAAGAACTGTTAAGTTGAAAGCGATTTACCATCTTGCTTCACGTGAAATACTTGAAAAGTCAGTTAAAAGTAGGCTTACTAGCAATTTATGGTCGAAACAACTTCTGGTATTGTCTAAACATGGGAATGAAATGGTTATTAGAATTACTGTGAAAATATGTTTCTTGATTGTGAGGTTTTAAAAATTAGCATGAAATACATTCCAACTTAAATAATGTATTAGCTGAGAGCCCAATGAGAATCCCTGTGTTCTGCCCCTTAAAACAGATGACCATTTTAGATAATTAGGTTAAGAGCAGGCCCCTGCTTGATGTGCCCATGGATGAGGACACATTTATTAACACACATCTTGAGGGGTGAGATTTTCTATTTGCAGGCACTAGAAAACTAGGCAAAATGACCAGAAATTAGCTTACATATGTAGATCTTTCAACATCCTATATCTCTCTAGGGCATTACTGAAGTGAACATAAGTCATTTCAAAACTGTACTGTATTGTAATTAGAATATAAGGTATGAGAAGTCGTATTTACAATGACTATAAGCCCTCAGAGGAAGTTAATGAACTGAGGCTGACCTTGATCGCTGACTCAGATCCTGCAGCACAGGGCAGTACCTGCTCCCTCTCCCACATTTGCCAACCTTTGCTACAACAGTAATCAATTTGCTGTCTTGATCTCTCAAGCATATCATACATTTTTGGATCCATCATTAAGCCTCAAACTTGTGGCCTAATTAAATTATTGAAGAAAGACACTTTGGAATTCTAGACTTTGGCAGGAGAAAAATTAGAGATAAATATTTGAATAAGGGAGAAAATTATGACCTAATCTCCATGCAGTCATTAATGACTCAAAATTGCTGTTCAAAATAAATTAACTTTTACTTGATTGCTTTTTTTTTTTAAATACAAAATGATGTCAAACCATTTTGCAGCGTGGTAATTACATCCTAAATACAGTATGTAAGAAGAGAGAAACAGAAAACGCTCCAGGGACAAGACAGCTCCACGTAACAGGTGTAAATAGATATGAAGTTGGTGTCTAAGAATCATCAAAAGGATCTTCCGGACTGTAGACATTACATGGGAAAACTGTGGAGGAATAGAAAAAAGAAAAAAAAAAAAAAAAGAAAGCCTAGAGTTAGAGAAAGGAAAGACAGAAAAAGACAGATCAGAGAAAAGAAAAGTCAAGCTTGATGCAGCCAATGAAATAAGCTAATGCTGAATTTTGTCCATGGCATAAATTCAGTTGTTTCCTATGAATGATAAAAGCCAATGGAGAAATCAAATTATTTCTAGAATGAGGAGACAGGCAGTGCCATATTATACCAAAGAGGAGAGAGAGTAAACCTCTAGTTACAACAAATATAAAAAAGTAGGTTTTACAAACAGACTCTTAAATACAGAGGACATACTGGTGGTTGCCAGAGGGAGGTGGGTGGGGGGATGGGTGAAATAGGTGAAGGGGATTAAGAGGTACAAACTTCCAGTTATAAAATAAACAACTCACAGGAAGTACAGCATAGGGAATATAGTCAACGATACTGTAATAACATTGTATGGTGACAGATGGTAACTACACTTATCATGGGGAGCACTGAGTAATGTACAGAATTGTCAAACCACTATGTTGTACACCTGAAACTAATATAACATTGTATGTCAACCATACTTCAATTTTTTAACAAAATAGATTTTAGCAAGGCAAAACCCCATTACAAGCAGCTAAGACGGTGAAAAAATAGGCATGGGGAACACATGAGATTAGAAAGAGTAAAGGAAAACAGGAATTAATTGTGAAAGCACTAAAAAACAGAGAGTAAATCATAGCATTTCTCTTTGCACAGAATGCCGTTCCAAAAATTACCACCGTTCAGACACAGCCCTTACAAGAAGCCATAGTCCCATAAACAGGATTTCTTCCCTTACCTCTGGGCGCCCGTAGCACTACATATATGTAAGGCTCCTGTGTGGCGTTTGCGTAAGTTTACCTTAGAGCCCATTAGCTGTAAATACTTCTACCCCATTGGATTGTAAACTACTTACGTCAGGGACCTTTTCTTTAGTATGGTACCTAGTACTTCATGCCCAGGACACACCGGGGTGCTCAATGGATCGCTGCTTAAAAGCTACCTGTCAGAAGCTTGAAAATACCGATGGTGAGCTTTTGTTTCTCTCTCAAAAATCTAAGTATTTACAGGTCAGGGAGAGTTGAATACTAGATATGGCAGTATCTTGTTATATAAATTTAAGTCGGTGTATCAATTTCGCTGAATTTTACCTTCTCTTAAGGCGGTGGGATTTGATAAGCATCCTCTCAGTGCTACACTTCTAAGACGATGATTCTCCCTTCCCTGAATGCAAAGCATTTATTATCTGTACCATTAATTTCGCAATTGATCATATAATGCCTTGCGGTATTTCTTCATCTTTTAAGTAATTCAAATTCATTTATGCCTCATCTTTCCCAACTAAAGCGCCTTGAATGGAGAAAGGAACAAAATTTTCTCATCTCCCACACTGCTAAGAACACAGTAAAGATACCTAGTTCACAAAACAAGAAAACGCTCATTGGGCTGGAAATTCCCATTCTGAGGCCCCACTGCAAATTGCCTTTTAACTAGAAGTACATAGTTGGAAGGGAAGACTGATGAAGCTATCAGTTATATAAGCGGGTTTACAGGACAAAAATATGACACAGAAGATTTCAAGGCTTCTGTTTGTTGATAACCTGCCAGAAGGAGCTCCCAGGAAGGGTGTTTTGCTTTGCAAGGATGAAAAGGAACTGAGCACCGGCATCTCCTAAACCAGCAACAATAGGGGATGACTTATCAGAGACTTAAGTTCCCTTTGTTCACGGAGAAGCCCAAGGAGCAATTACCTGCTTTCGCCGTGATCATTACCATCACAAAGAATCGGGCAGTGTCACAGGGTGGAAAGACAGCATTTGGCTTTACAAAACTTCCATTTGACTCCCAGCTCTAACACTCGGGTTATCAGGCTGAAATTCCTTAACCTCCCTATGCCCCTGTTTAAAATCATGGATAGATATAAAGTAACAATTCCTACCAGGGTTCTTTCAAGGATTAATTGAGGCAATGTAAATGAAGAGTTCTCTATAAATTAGAATCATTTTTTAAAAAAATCACATATTGCACTGAGCACAGGACACCATTGAAGTAAGTGTGGCTAAGCTCAATACGGTGGGTGGTAAGGGTAAGTTCTTCTCCGCAGGGCATCTGAGCACTAATTTCTTTGGATCCCAGGGCTTCCTTTGGGGAAAAGTCTCTCATTTAAGTCCTCTGAGCCCTAACAGGGAGGCTTTTGAAACATATCAAGTAACTGACGAAACCACAGGGGGAGAAAAGGCCATCGGAAGGCGTAAGAATCTAGTGGGTAGAAACTGTCAGGGCATGCTTTCTTCCAGGCAGGCCTGCTGGGCACCGTGGTTCCTGGACAGACCTCGCTATGGAGAACCACCTAGGGATTGTCGCCTTTCAACCTGAATGCCCATGGTAGGGTTTATTTAGTTCAGCATTCTCAAAACAGATTATAGAATAGACCAAGCAAGAGAAAACACGTTGGGGTTAACAGAACATTCTTAGTAATGAAGAGGTATCATGTCTATGTAGATACAAAGTTAAAAGGAACTGGAAAATTATGAACCATGCTTAATACAAAAACTACACTGAACGTATTTTTTTTTTGATGATTTAGAAGACCGTTCAGTATCATGTCACTATTTCAGAAACACTATACACGTGATATCATGGTGCTTTTATTGTCTTCTTTAAGGGTTTTATAAATTTCCTATTATTGAGGTCTCCAAATATAGAAGAAGTCAAGCCCTTATCATTGATTTCAGTGCCTAACAATATGGTCACTTTAATTAAAACTTCAGTTTTGTTGTTTTGTTTCTTTGACTCCTAGATACATATTAGCATTTCTTAAACTATATTCCAGAAGGGACTCTGGAATAAAACCTTTAAACTCAATAAACAATCTAGACAGCTCTGCATCGGAATAACGTACCATAGCTATTCTTTCAAAACTAAAATATCTTGGTCAAATATTAAGAAAAAAGAAACTATTCTATTTCCTGATACTTAAGAGTTGACCCCCTAACGTTAAGTGTAGAAGAAATGTGTTATTCAGGAATATCTACCATGTGTGCTGTAGTGCTTTACTCCTATGATGGGAACAACATCTACTCTGGCGAATCCATTCTAGGTATTCACAATTACATCACACAAATAGAGGCTCATTTATTAAATGAATATGAACATTACCTGGTCTTTCACCAAGTAAGACTAAACTTACAGAACTATGTACAAAACTCGAAGAAGATACGTATGTAGTTTTTTTAAGGAAAAAATTCTAACACTATGATGGTCCTCTTGAATGTCTCCTATAATAAGAAAAGGCAGGAACATTAAGAATGTAAACAATACCCTGTTCTTTCTCATATTCCACCAGGAGTGGTTCCTCAGGTTCCAGCCTTGGCCAGAGAATCAGCTCCTCCCCAAGGAGGGCACTATGACATGGAATCAGTTTCAGAAAGAGAAATATATCCCTGAGCTGGTTTACTTATTATTTTTGTTTTCAACAACAAAAAGCTGAAAACTGCAAAAAGCTATTAGAGAAGTCTGCTAAAATAAATGCAGAGTCCAAAAAAATCAGTGAACCATACCAATAAGGGTTATTACTGGGATCATCTTGGTCTTAGCTGCTGTACAACTGACTGTAGCACAGAAAAAGATAGTGAGGAATTCTGTCGGGACCTCTCCAAACGAAATATGGGGTGTGTATCTGCCCTTCCTCCGTAGCCGTATTAACAGGAGAAAATTCCCTTTCTGGGGAGGCCAATGCAGATGAAACCTCTATTTGTCGGAAATAAAAAGAAACCCAGGGGTCAGAAGCACCTCTGCAATTCCACTGTGAGTCCTCTCTCACGAAATGATTCTCTCCCTAACCTACCCCCATCCCACTAAGAATCTCGATCTTCCTGGGGCCTCCCCTGCTGATGTGAACCACACGCACACCTGTAAGAATGGCGCTCCACACACACATTGCAGACACTGTCTACTGAGCAAGGAGATTTCCAAGAACAGATGTGTAGTTCTTACTTTTAAAAGACGTACGGGACCAGCATACACACACACACACACACACACACACATACACACACACACACACACACACACACATACACACGTACACACATACACACATACTATTTGGGGTAGTAAAACCATCCACGTAGAGACTAAACCACATATTCCAGCAACTAGAACTACATTCGGCAGGTAAATATAAATCAGCTCTGCATTTATCTCTTATACACAGATTTAGGATTTCTTAGAAGGAATCCAATTTAGTTACGGCATCAAATATGTGCTTTTCTCCCCCTCCGAGAGAGTAATATAATTGAATTCTGTCCATCACAGCAGATCGGTGCTGTTCATCTTTGTCTAGCAACATGTGTATAAAGGCCAGGGAAGGCAGTACTGATACTTCTCCAGCACAAGCTACTAGTTAAATATCAGCTGAGGAGAATGAGTTCAACCAACCAGACAGCAACTCAGGCACCATGAAACTGGATTTGCGGAGGCTGGTGTGTGTGTTGGGGGGAAGGGGTGGATGACTACCCTTAACCAGCAAACCACCCTTGCCCTCAGCTGACATCGCCTTTCCAGACGGCTTGCTCAACCATTGCTCAGGTGCTTCAAAATAAAGGCATTGTCTGTCTTTTCATACAGAAATGTGTACCGTGAGGTACAGAATGTAAAAAAAAAAAAAAAGACACCGATAAAATCACATGATCGATCAAATACTGCCTAGACCTATAGGCATATTCTGTGCCACTGTCTCTGCCTTTAACGAATAAATGGAAAAACAGTGTGCTCTGTGCTAATGAAATCAGGACAACTGCTTTAAATTAAATATAACAAGTAGACCTTGTAACATGACCGAAATCCATCCCAGGCTTTTTCTAAACTCCAAATGCACCAAATTCCTCCTTAACAATATTTGATAAGAGATGTTTAACACTTTTCATATATTTCCTGTAATTACACATTTATAACCAAGTGTGGATTTACTTGGCAGCCAAACCAAAATGTTTCATATTGCTCTTCGATTGCAACCCTTGCTGCTGAAATACAGTATACTAAAAATGAAATAACTTTTCCATTTTAATGTGGTTATAAGCTTCCTGCTAGGCAGCAACCTAATTGAGACTTTTGATGTTAGCTTTTTTAAGGCATGCTATCCTTCATCATCTGCAGAGTATTTTAACTATAGATCTCTTGCAGTCTTCCTAAAGTTGACAGAGGGAAGGGGGATGGGGTGGGAGGAGGAAGGCCACTTTATCAAAGTCAATGGAAATACAAGGTATTAATTATGTTAAATGAAGAAATATGGGCATTTGGTTACTTCTGTGGGTCAGAACAATTTTAGCCTGTCGCTGCCAGCCGGCTGCCTCTCCCCGAGCACCCCTGCATTTATATCAGTTGCAGGAACACACCAAAGTTCCAAAAAGTGAGGAAAGCAGCCACCAAGTAGGGCCTTTCCCCATCACCCTGCCAAGGTCACAGTTTCAACTAGCATGACCACAGCGTTAGCCACTACAATCGGTAATAAGGCCATGGCCTTTTTTTTTTACATTTTGGAAGCAGAGATGTTAGAAAAATTGGTAAAACCTTGGCCCAAGGCAATTAAAAAAAAAAAAAAGCCCTCGTGAATAGGAAGTAAAACTTTTGTGATATTTAGAAAAGAAAACAAATGGTGTACTCAATTGCTCTCAAAGCAGAGTTGGCTCACACAGATGCAGCTGACTTCTAAGCTTTGCTTCGTCGGCCAAGCACAGGGTCCAGAAGCAGAGTTACAGGGAGGGAAACATACATGTCGGCCTCCATGCCCAAACACATTTTATTAAAGAACACTTGGGAACTCTGGATACGAACAGTCAAGAAAGCCAATAGCTGTTATGTAAATGCAACATATCCTCTATAGGACCGGGGTAGGACTTCGTCAAGGTCACCCAGAAACATTTTAAAAATCCACTCAGACTATTTTATGAAGGTTTTCTGATCAAGGAATCAGATATGTTAAGAAGTCGGGTCACTGTAATACAGCGCAACAATTGTGAAAATAAACAACACACCAAAAACCCAACCCAACCCTCCTGCTTTTGACCAAGAAAGCAACTTTTTAGTGAACTATACTTCCCTGCACTTACTTTATATTTTTTAATCTAGTAGCTATAATGATTTTGGACAATTGTATTTATAGGTGATACTAATTTCAATATATATTTTTATTTAATTCAAAGATAACTACGAATTTTCTCTTTTCCTTCAATTTCAGAAAATTCTCAAAGGAATTAATTTAACTATGGGACTAATTTAAAGAAACGGATCCTTTCCATATAATAGGCAAACAGAATTTACCTGTTCTAGGACTTGGTTTTGAGAGTTCTCATGGTACAGTTTTTTAAAAACAGGAATTCATCAAAACAAGGCACAAAAACCCTGTGACTGTCTTTAAGCTTACATTACATTATAGGTAAAGAGGGGGACATCTTTTAGGTAAAAATCCCCCCCCCCCCCCCCCCCCCCGCCCAAAACACAATAACTAAGCCCACAGCACTCAAATGAAAAGACAAAGGCCCTCCCTCTCCCTGCCTCTGAAAAGAAACAGTGAAGCCAAGGGCCTTTTCACTGTTGTTCAGTCACTGCGACCTTACTGAAATGCATGTGCTTCTCTATAGCTCTCCCGCGTCCTCAAGGATGTTAAAAATACACAAGATTTCTATGTAAAGATATTCGTTACAAGCTGCAAGTACTTTTCCTAATCTTAATTCAATAAAAATCCACATACCATGAGTCAGGCTTACCAACTGGTGTTAAGTCAGGAATAAAAGGATTTAGAAATGCATTCACCTGCAACCACCTCACAATTTTCTTCCTCATTTCACATACTACTTCTTGGAATAAAAACGGTGTGATAGGAAATTTTACTTTTGTTGATAATTAATTGTGGCTAGAAGAAACAACTCCCGCCACAAGGAATTTAAAAGTAAACAAAATGAAACCTCTTTAAGCTGACCCTGGGTATACCTTCTCTGATATTAAACCATAGCAACATTCAATTTTGAAAATAAGCAGAAGTAAACATATTGATTTTCTGTTCCTATGTGTAATTCTTATTGAGTAATCAGAGGCAAAAAAAATTCCTAGCTGAGACAGTGAAGACTGTAACTCTATCCTCAGGCTTTAAAGGAGAAGATTTATGAATACTTACGGATTCAAAAGTTTGTGCTTTAAATGAGAAAAATTATGGTTACATATATTTTGATTTGTTGATATTAAATTGTGTCAAGAAAATATGCAAGCTGATATATAAATAATTTCTCCCTAAATATACATAAGGAAATAAATACATTTCTGACAATACAACATGTGAGCTTCATATCAAATTTCTGAGCTTTTAGCATTTTGGGTATTTGCTAACTTTTGTATTTGTTTGTATCTTTCAAATATATAAGACCCTTATTTTAAACAAATGTAGTCAGACTAGCCTGGCTATTCCACTGATGTCTAAATAGAATTCCTTTACTGGAGTTTCCTTACTGACTCACGTACTACCCCCTCTCTCCCTTTAAGCAAATAACAGTTATCAGTCAACCGGCTATTTGTGCAACTTGAATTTCATTGTTAGGAGAGGAGTGTGGAAATTATTCAAAAGTCTAGATAAAGACAGCCCGATATTTGATGCAATATTAATGCAATCTGTCTAATCTCAGTTAAAGATTCACTACTCGACATTACCAATTATGATAGCTACATGAACTCAGTAAAATACTTTTGAAAAAGGTATCAGCCTTGTATGTCTAACTTGGTTTTTAAAATGACTCAGAGATTTAGCCTAACTACACGAAAGCAGCCGATGTTGGACTAAAACAAACACCAACCACATATTCTAGCACTCTTCCTAAAAAAATGCCCGAAACACTTGAAAACTTGGCATACGCGACAGTACTAACATTACAAGAGATTTGATGGGTCATGTAAAGAGTAAGAAATCATCTCCTAGATTTGAAGGACAGGAAAATAAATCTTTCCATGGATGTAGAAAAAATATCCAAGTATAAACAAAATATCCATGATTAAATAAAACTTTAGGTGATTAAAACTGGCTAGCATTTTACAATATTAACGCTAATGGTTCATCATAGCCTTGTTTGTATATTTAACAGCTCCCATAAAATTAAAAAAAAAAAAAGACTTGCGGGAAGGAGAAGCAAAGGGAAAACTAAAGCCATACATGGTTAAGGATGGAGATAGAAGAAATATCACATCAGCCAGAATTAGACAATAGCAGTTTCCAATGTGGGGTCAGGAAATAAGGTAGTTAGAGAAAAGTTGCAATCTAAAGAGAAAACACTTTTAGGAAATGGCAAAATTAAAACAGAAGTAGATATGTAAAATAGATGAATGAAGACAAGGTCTTCCTGCACCAAGGGAGTTGTTTAGGAGAAACAGTGTCCGTTTGTGGCCAGCGATAATACTTTCCATTCAATAGAGTTTGCAGCTTGCTGATTCATATGATTGCAGGCTGGCGCCCTGCTGGCGAGCCTCTCCACTGAAATTAAATCCACTCTCTTCAGTTATAAATTATAATGCTCTATAAACAACACTCCCATTGGGAATGGGGAGAGCGAGAGAAAGAGAGGAAGAGAAGGAGAGGGAAGAGTGGAAAAACGAGGGAGGGAGAGAGGGAGGGAAGGAGAAAAAAAAAGAGCTGTAGAGGGAGAGCATTTCTGCATCGTCCACTCACTGTTTAATGTTCTGCTCTTCTGCAAAAACAAGGAGAGCAAGTCTTCCACAGATAGCCCTCCTGCTGTAATTCCTACACTGTTTGATGTGGAGCCCAGAAAGGCAAGGGGGATAGTAATGGGAGGCTACGAGGAAAAGCACTTAGAAATCAATGAGTATGCAAGAAGGAGAAAAATAGATTTTAGACATGGATTTTTCAAATATATTATTGAATGTATCTCTGGGGTCCCAAGGGAGACCCAAAATAAAATTCCCGATTCTACTTAGATAAATTAGATCTACTCGTTGTGCATCTTTTGATATCCAAATCAATCAGTGATAGTCCCTCAAAATGCAGGGGGGTGGGGAGCAAAGGAAACAGAGGAAAGCGAAGATAAAAATACTCATGCCTTCACAGCTACAGACAAGGAGTCCGAAGCACAAAGAAAGTTCAATGATTTGATCACCCACAGCACCCAGAGATTAACGATACTTCTGGTTTTTTTTTTTTTTAATGAATACCTATTTCAGAATTCAATGCTAAATTCACAGGAAAGTGAACCTCAGTTGTTTCATGTTGAAGAGGTGTTTTGTTTTTTAAAGTGGTTTCAAAAGGGAAAAATATGGCAAATATTCAGTTTGGTCAATTAGCTAAATAACTCGGGGAAGAGCCCATCACCGGGCTGTGCTGTATGCAGCAGCTTCAGGGAATTCTATCCATAGTCGGGTTTCTTTGGTGTGTGTGAATCTTCTTTAGGAGAGATTTATGCTGCAAAGCAGGGAAGAAATGATTCTTGTCATATGCCAATCAGCATTCTGAGGAATCGCGTTCACGGGTTGCTCATCAACTGTAAAAGGACATGGTTCCATATGAAGAAAAGATCTTGGAAATTTCTTACCAAATGATGAGCCTGGACATAAAAATGGAAGGGGAGGCAGGAGCTGGAGGGGTGAAAGGAGGAGGGGGAGGCAGGGAGAGAAGCCCATCCAAACCTGGGTCTGAATGGGATTTGGGAGAGAAGCAAACCTCCAAAACCCCAAGGTGCGTTTCAGGTGAGGAGACTCCCAGAGAACCCAAACCTGCACAAACACAGCCTTCCGTTTCTCTGTCTCATTGAGGCAGACTGGATACTGCTCTGAGTTTCCTTCCAGAGCAACACGATAAAAGCAAGCTGCAGCTTTCTACTGAAATCACGGGGTGAAGAAGGAAAGGAAAGGTGACAGATCCTGGTTTTAGACCTAAAGTCATTTTACCAGGCTAAACTCCAAACCCTGGAAAAAGGGCTTTAAAATGGAAACACTGACCCAAACCTTAACTAGAGAATTAGGTTTAGGAACGACTGAGAGTTTACTCTCTCTCTCTCTTTTTTTTTAATGTGTCCGGCTGACTGTCTCTCCGTCTCCCTGCTTTTGGTTGTGGTGCATACCAAGTAAATTATTTGCTGATAGGTGAATCTCAGCAAATGCGTTTCTTCCTTTGAATGCCTGGTGCGCTTGTTGGGAAAAGTCATTTAAGTCACTTAAAACAATCCCATGAAAAGTAAAACTCAATTCTGAAATAAGAGTATAACTTAGAGCTTAAAAATAAATTAAATAAAGGAAACATTAAAAGATAAATGGAGCAGGATGGTCTGTGGCTGAGGTAATCTGAGTGGAAAGGGAAGAAGGAGGGTTACGTTAATAAATGATTAAAAGGCCTTAACAAGGGCCTATCAGGTTGACCAGGAAAGCATTCTTCTCCTCGGCTCCTCCTCGAGACCACCTTTTTTACATTTGTTCTCAATGCTGATCAATATGGTTTTCATTTGCTGATTTCCATAATGCCATATGCGATCTGCCAGCCTGACATAATGAAGCTGGAAAGAGGTGAAGTCATTTGAACATTCTCGCTTATATGACTGTCGCCGGTTCACCAAATGCCTGGTATTTGAAAGCCAATATTTTTCTTTTGCTTATTGACAAGTACCAGAGGAGTTTGCCCCTAGACACATGTAAAAACTCAGCATTGGGTGGCAAATTTAAATTAAGATTCAAGTTAGGTACTATACTTTTTCTGTATTTTTTTTTTTTTGCCACCGTGCTTAAACTGTAATTTAAGCTTGATTACACAGAGAAAGACAAGATTTGAGTGTGAATTATCCATTTTTGATCACAAATGCTCCTTTCTGCTGATAAAGCAAGAAATCACAAAGAATAAAGCACAAATATTTTCTGATGCCACCAAAGGCTCAGGACATATTTATTTCTTCCTGTAAAGAAGTCAATTTGGTTGTCCCACTACTATTTGTCTCCGATAACTTCCACCAAAATTCATATCAAACTATGTTGACTAACTTTTTACTCTGTCAAAGTTACTTGAATCCATGCTCGAGGATGTTGAAACATTTTTATCATGTAGAAGTTTCTTACACTTTTTTTTTCATTGTATGGTAAGATGAGCTTGTTGAGGTCATCTCACATAAGAACCACACGCAAACCTTCCATGAAGCCTGAAATGTGCCATTAAAAATTCTGTTTAGTTTATTGGTCACATTTCCATACTAAAAGACCATTTCAAGTAAAAGTGCAGGCAGGAACACATTTCTGAAATGACTTCTTTCATCTTTTGCAACTCACACCGAAAAAAAAAAAAAGTTGCATTCAATCAAAGGAATACTTCAAATTTACCTTTAAAAATGAGATTATATTTAGTGCCAGTACACCTTCATTCACAATAAATTTTATTCCTTTTTGCTACACTGAACACATTAAGTAATAAATATTCCTGTGATTAACCAAAGTCATGTTTTAGTTCTCAAGAATGTGAAAAGTCTGTGGTGGGCAGTTCTGTCCCGGAACTATGAAAACAAAATTGCAGAATTTCGCCAAAAAATTTCCCTGAGTTTTCCCCAAAAGGTGAATGTGTCATGACTGAGTCAGAGCCCAAAGTTTTAAAAATAGTTGTATCTCCAAATATTGTATCTGTTCCAACTCTTAGTTCACAGTCTCTGCTCGGTGCATTACGAGTCCTTCCTCCCTTCCTCCCTCTCACCCATCCTTCCTTCCTTCCCTCTTTCCTTCCTTCCCTCTTTTCTTCCTTCCTCTCCCCTTTTTACACATGCTCACCCTGCAAAGGGCATGGCTGGCTCAAAACAAAATTGAAGCAGAGCAGTGTGACAAATATCTAAAGGAAAGGTTCTTAAAGAGAACCAAGTGGTCCTAGGGAAATGAACAAACACCACGCTTCCCTACTCAGTCCTTGCTTCCCATCTCTAAAAGAATGAAGTGTTGTCTGTTTATTCTCTTTTCTCATAATTCCATCATTGATGAGAAAAGGACACTAAAAGGATGAGCCCTTTAAACTGGCCAGTTTCAGAACATGGATTGTTTGAATTTGTTGGTGGTGGGGGTGGGTGGTTGTTAAGTCCTTTGGAAAAGAGCAGCAAATTCTACTCCTAAATGGGAAGACAGAAGTTCGAACATAGCTGTTTACTAAAGAATCTCATAAATGCTGTCGAGTTCTGATGTAAAAGTTGATAATGAGGTAAACAGTGAAGTTTAGCAAAAAACAAGAACGCAGAAAACCAATAGGAGGATTCTAAAGGCATACAGTGGTGGAGAGAATGCATTTCAGGGACCTTTCTCTGGGGCTCTGAAATTTTTGGATTAAGGTAAAAGCAAAGGATAAAAACCGTGCAGTCTGTCTAAAAGTACCAAGCTATTTTCTCTCATGAATTCCAAATTAAGTAAATAGGAGAGGTCACATTACTTTAAGGGTTTGGTGAAGTCAGATCTTTTAAGCTGAGTCATCGCTTTCCCTCTGATATTCATAGTGAAAACAGAGCAAGCAGACAGAGGGAAAAGGTAATCTTGCCTACATTATGAGTAAAGAAAGGCAGGAGTGATGTTCTCAAAGTCTAGTGACCAGGGGCAGACTACCCTACAAGAGCCATAGGAACTAACATTTTGCTTTACTTGAACCGTAATTACCACACTGAGAGACAGGTCAGATTAACACTCTCCTACATCATCACATTATGGTAACAATAGGTTAGTCAGAATACTTGAAGAGACTCTCATAAAAGATGTAATCACAATCAGTATAGACTTCTAAAGCGAGGTAACGAGGGGGGGAGGGAAGGCAAAGGCCACTCATATTTGCAGAAGCAACAGGAAGAGAAAGAGGGTTCCATGTACAATTGACAGGAGAGAAAACCATCCAGGTTCTTTTGAGCTCTAGTGAGCCCGGATGGATGAGGAAATCTACGAGTTAGAATAGGATGATAGAAGAACATTAAAAAAAAAAAAAAAAAAAAGGAAAGGAAATCTCTCCTGCAATATCCATACAGCACAAATAACAACAGTTCGGTAATAAGGGGTTCCCTTGCAGAGAAAAAAAAAAAAAAACCCTGGGAGGCTGTCCGTAGACCCCTTGCTTCACCTGGGGCAGGGCAATCATACCTTTCACTGCTTTGTAGAGGGAGGTGTACTCAAACAAGAGGGCACCTTTCTTTCCAAAACGAAAATGACCAGGAACCTGCCGTATTGGTACAGTTGTGGTCCTTTATGATTTTAAACATACCCTCAAGATCTCATACGCTTCATAACAAAATGAAACGTGAAGCTTGGAACTGGATGTCTGGGGGCGCCTGGGTTGGTTCAGTCGGGTAAGCATCACTCTTGGCTTTGGCTCAGGTCGTGATCTCAGGTTTCTGGGATCAAGCCCTGTGCCTGGCTCCACGCTCAGCACGGAGTATGCTTGGGATCCTCTCCCTCTGCTCCTCCCCCCTGCTCACATTCACTCTCTCTCTAAAATAAATAAATAAATATAAATAAATCTTAAAAAAAAAAAAAAAAAACTGGAAGTCTGGTCCTTCCTGTAATCTCCTCCCAGTTCAAAATGCTTGCATCTCTTGCTAGCCACCATTCTCTGAGATCTGCTGTAAGGCTCAACACATTCAAACCTCAGCATCATCTTCTTGGTTGAGTTTGCCTTTTTTTGGGCCAATCGACCTGGTCTACCCACCATCACCACTCTGCTTTGTCATGACACCGCTTTCCGTGGGCAGAGGATCCTTGCCCTTCCTGTGCTGTGTTGTGTCCACTTTGTGGGGTGGGTGCCGGCCACACTTCTTACGGAAAGGCAGGCAGGCTTAGGACCATTCACCATGTTCCGGGGGTGCGAGCAGTGCACCAGCTACGGGCTGTTGTCACCACCACTGCCGCATCTGTTGCACGTGCACAGGTGTCTAGAATTGAGCAGTCATTCAAAATGTGGATGCTGAACGATGGGGAGCTTTCAGAGCAATGAGAGGAGCTGCAGAAGTCCTTTTTTTTTTTTTTTTTTTTTTAAAGTAGCAGCAGTGAAATTAAAGAAGCAGAAGAAACAGGAGGAAGTAAGTTGTAGGCAGTGGTCCTTGTGGTCACCACAGCCTTCAGTGACAAGCTGGAAGTGGAGGTGAAACCCAGTGGTCTGGATGTGGCTACACAGAATTCTATGGCTCGAGGGCCTTATCATCAGTAGAGATTTACTCCCCTTCACCTGGGCTCCCAGGGAACTCCGAACTACGAAAGAAGGCTTGAACAAGGGTGGGAAACCAAGATCTTGAGTAACTGAAGGATTTATAGTCAAGTTTAGCGAGTGAGAAATAAAATGATGAAGTAAGTACCTTATTAGTAATGCTCAGGTCAGGACCAGGTCAGGGTGGGTTAAAGACAGAAGAGCCCTCTCGCAAGCTCCAGAAGGCGTCTCCGTGGTTTAAGACATTTTAAGCAAGGCCTCAGTTTCCTTAACTCTAAAATACCAGCGACCCAATCTAACTATTAGAAGTCCTGCAAAAGCTAAATCCAAATGTAATCAACTAGTGTAAATTATGAGATGAGAAACAAATCTGTTGAAGGCAGATAAAAGAGAAGGCTGCCGATTTCTGGAACGACTGTAAACGCTCGGCCAGTAGCAGAATGTCTCCTTCTAGGGCAGGTAGGGCTCTATCACACATCGGATCTGACTGTTGCCACTTTCCAGTCCATGTGGGTGGTGGTTATTATTTTTAATGTATTCCTACTTCAATAAGTCATAAATAAGCTTACCTATTCAAATGACCACAATAAATGATGAGAAATAGCACAGTGACCCAAAAGCAGCAAAGACCCAGAAGGCAACACTTAAAACATAAACTGCCAACAGCAACCGGATCAGGTTTCATAAATCAGAGCAGCAATGGCCCTAAAGAGTGGGAATGAGAGCTCCAGTAATTGCAGCCTTCTGTCTGGGAGCATACTGTAAAAATAGCCACAGTAAGCACTCCTCCTGACCAATCAATAGACTCCTATTAACCTCCTGGCCAATTACAGGATGATTGGCTAAGCAAACAAAGAATTATTGGCTGTTTAGTTGGGACTTTATTCAGGCCTCTCTCTTCCCCTGTTTCTCATTCTTTTCCTCCTCTGCTCCCCACCCCCTTTCCTGTTAGGAAAAAACATCTGCAAACACCTGATACTCATCTGCGTCTCTGCAGTTGTACAGTCTTGTTAAATTGTTACCACCTTTTCCACAAGCAGTTTTGGCAATTAACCCCATGGCCAGGGACTTCAAAGAAAACAACTGTTGAGTTTAACCTCTCCGAGCTACCATAGATTCTTTTATGATTTTTCCTGAAACACTTTCATCCAGGGAGGAAAAAATGCAGACTGATAAAATTAATGTTTATTTTAATATTTGGTTAATTTATTAAGAAGATAAACGCCTCAGACGTTGGCCGTAACGTGGCGCACTCGCTTCTCCAAGTCTCCAGCAAGTGAGGTTTCATTTCAATTTACATTCCCAACACATGTGTGCTTCTCTGCTCTTCCACAAATCCTACATTTGCTGGAATCCAAGGATTTGATACATTTGACCCTCTCTTGCCCCTGTTCACAAATCTCTCATATGTTTCTCAAAACTGTTTAAAAGTTCAGAATGAAAAATGCATGTAAAATTAATGCTAAGAACCAAAGTTGCCATTAAAAATCTATTTTCATTTTATATTTTTACCCTCGTAGATACACTTTTTACATTAAAAGCAAGGCTAATCCCCAACTCTCATGAGAATAAACTACTAGCAATAAAGATCAAAATATATGACTGAACAAGCAATACAATTCTTCTTGAGTAATCTTGTGGCCTAAGTGTTTCAGTGCAATTTATGCTATGTAACCAGCTTTTTACAGCTGTATATAATAATAATAATGGGCCTGATCTTACCAGCTGAAAGCAGGTTTGTGGAGGTGTGT
Source organism: Ursus americanus (assembly GCF_024610735.1). Taxonomy (NCBI): domain Eukaryota; kingdom Metazoa; phylum Chordata; class Mammalia; order Carnivora; family Ursidae; genus Ursus; species Ursus americanus. The sequence continues at coordinate 33,635,704 of NC_142149.1, forward strand.
TAACTCCTTCAGGCCACGAAGTTCATTTAAAATTTTAACAAAAGTACTTAAATATTTAGTAGATCCTGAGAACTAACGATTTCTCCTCTCTCTCTCTGGCAAGGTCAGACCTTGTAAAATTGCCACTAATACTTTTGCCACTCTTTGTGAAACTTGACGGATTCTACAGACGACTTAGCGTATTTGTGTAGCTTTTCTAGAAGTACCATAAGCTTGAAATAATAACTAATAAATCCACAGAGCAACAGAGCTTTTGTTTGATATTTACAATCGTCAACACCTTCATGTTATCATTAATTCCTCCCAAAGACATAAGTAACTGTTCTCTGTAAGAGGACGCTCTGGTACAGCACTACCTGATGTGATAATTTTGATAAGGGCCTGGCTTTAACCAAAGCGCACGTTTCCGCCAAAAAACTATCACCAGCACCACTCCGGTGAATCTATGGAAGACAGGAAGGAGCAGAGTACTTTTGGACACAGACCCCAGGTAGAATTCCACTTTTGCTACTTACCAGCTATGTTGAAGGTGGGTGAGTACAAATCATTCTCCCTAATTTGCAGGGATGTTGTGAGAATAAAATGGGGTTGAGTATATACCATGTAAAAGTCACAAACTTTTCCTTGGCCCTTACTGTTTTTAAAATCAGGAAATATCCATAAAAATGTGAATTTCCTGTCTCTCTTGACTAAATGGAAGGTCTGGCAACACCAAGCCCACATTTCTGCAGTGGCGACATGGGCTGCAAGAGCAGGAACAGCCTGAAACACAAGTTATTTGCCATCGCCCCTACCACTTAAACTCAGCCATTGTAGAATCTGAGGTTTTGAACTCTCCATGTCTTAAACCCTCTGTCTGAAGCAGAGTTTGGAACAATGTCAGACACAAAATGTCTGGTATTTAATAAATATTCAATGAAAGGTAGGTATTATAAGAAGAACTACCACACTAAGACTAAAGGAGGTTTCATAGATACCAAGCAAACATTTTACGCGGCAAATAATATATCAAGCTCTGGAAATAAAAGACAAAAAAACCTCCCATGTGTTTATATATACGTATATGTGTTGTTTTCCAAACCTTCCAAATAACATCTCTACTGGTCAAAAATTCCTATAGCGCTTCCTTTTTCTAATTCTTCTTCTGAAATTTAGCAGAGTACTACCTTGTATTGGTATTTGCGTCCCCGACCAACTTGTAAGCTCCTTCCATGTGTACTCCCAAAGCATTGTTGAGAACGTAAAAACACCTCTAATTCAGACAATTAGAGAAACGGCCAGTCTCAAACAAGGAAACGGGGGAGTTATACGTAAGAAGAATACTTGTCGAGCGGCAGAAGTCTGTTAGAGCTACTTTGATAGAAGAAACACCTGCAATTAGGAATGCTGTATCCAACTAGCTGCATAAATAGAAGCGTTTGAAATGCTTTCATTTTCTTCAGTAAGTCAATGGTCTCCTCTGAAATATGGTTTAAAATACCATTTGCATAACAAATTTTACTCACAGGTAGTGCAAATATAGGCTACAACTGAGCACAGTCACACATTCTGAATCAGTGGGATCCAAATTAGGCACTTGATTTTGTTATCAGCCATAATCCCATCCTTTTGCTGTAATTGTGAGGGTCACAAGGAAAGAAACCTTGAAGAACAACGTCAGTGGAAGAGCAAAGCCTAGAATTCAAACCTGCGTTTCTAGCTCAGGATTCTGTCGTGGTTTTGTTTGTTTGTTTGTTTGTTTGTTTGTTTCTTATGGTGGGGGGGCAAAGGGAGAGAGAGAGAGAATCCAAAGCAGGCTCTACGCCCAGCACAGAGCCCTATGTGGGGCTCCATCTCAAAACCCTGAGATCATGACCTGAGCCGAAATCAAGAGTCAGACACCCAACCGACTGAGCCACCGAGGTGCCCTCAGGATTCTGTCATTTTTACCTTAATTATAGTTTTATTTTCAAAGCCATGAAAACAACCTACCAATTTGATAAGGTCCCTTTAGACATCTGAGGAGGGAGTGGGTAGAAATACTCCCTAGAGGTCAGTCATTTTAAAGAATCTGTGTTCGAAAGCAATTTTGAGATGGACCCAAACTGGTACACAAGCACTTAAGTGACCTTGTCCTACGGAACAGTAATGTGCCAGCTGCCTGCCTGGGGTAGACTGGACACGGAGGGATGAGTCCTCTAGGAGTAAGGGGCTGCAAGGGAAGGGACAAAAATAGTCTCTACCAAGAGGAAGATAAAAGGCAAGGCTCAAATTCCTGGAGTATCTTCCAAGCAGCCAGGGACAGTTTGGTGTTTTTTTGCAAACAAGTGGCCTGGACTGAAATTTGTGAGAGAAGGGAAAAATGAAATATGTCATGTACATGAGGTTCAAATCAAACCTAAAACTTCCTCTGTCCACTCTTGTTAAGAGGACTTTCATATTAAACAGAACTCTCCAGAGAGAAAAGCGATTTCTGGTCATTCTCATTGCAGTATTTGGCTTTTTTTTTTTTTTAATTTCTTCTTTTTTTTTTAATATATTCTTTGTCAACTTAAGTAAAAGGGGGAGGGATATTTGTGCTGAACATTTAAGCACCATTTTAAAAAGAAACATTAAATGACACAAGGGTCTGGTGCTATGCTGTACAGTTCAATGAACTCCCGCACAGATCAGCAAGATGGTTGGAAATGCCTCTCTCCGTCTGTTTTTCATCTCCAAAGTCTGTGTACTCAGTAGAGTGTGAAGAGAGCCTCTCTTCTCTTCAGAACATTCTCCCAATGGCCCTGCCCCATCCCCCACTCCCTCTCCATAGCCCCTGCAGCAGAGAACAGGAACTAGAGCAAATGCTTTTGTGAATTAAGAGATCTTGTGAGCGTAAATTTGGTCAGGCTGCTCCTTTCTGCAGGCCAGCCCCTGCTGCTGCCCCAGGATGTGAACTGTCAGTTTGCATAGCTGGTGATGAGTTGCAGAACCATCAGCAAAGGTGAAGACGGCAGAAACAAGAAAGATTCAAGACTGGTGGAAATCATTTCACAAGGAAAATTTCAGCCATCAGTGGGAGGAAGCTTTGAAAAATGCTGCCATTTCCGAGTCAGAATGAAGGAAAAATTAAATTACTGCCGGTGAGGCGAGCCAAAGTTGCATCTCCCTCCAGGGAGAGTTTTGATAATGGTAAACATTTGACAGCTGGCCTGGAGTTGTTATCTTGTTCTAACAGTTGTTATGGTCTAAATGAATATTTCTGATAAGGAGACAGAAAGAAAAATTTAAACACTTTTATATTTTTATGTTTTAAACCCTGTGGTGGTGAGCCAAACAGGTTTAGAGCAATTTGCCACTCAGGGCCTACTCAAAATCCTGTAATGATACTGGGTCTGGAAATCTTACTGGTATCATAATTTCAGTTAATCTGCATGAAGTAATTCTTTGATGTAAATCAACTTACTAAGAAATTATCTTAAACCTCTAGCTTCCTCAGCGACTCAAAAACAATTCCAACCATTGATGTGGAGAAGTCAAGAAAATAAAGGGTTAATTAAGGCAAACTTCAACGCTCAAGAACTTAAAGCTCCAGAAAGGGCAGAGAAATGCTGTGTTGTTAAAGAGTTCGGGTTTGTTGGGGGGTTTTTTTGTTTTGTTTTTTGTTTTTTAGCTATGGAGGGTCAACGTTAGAAAATTCTTCTTTCCCGGATCCTGTGATTTTTGTGAAAAATATTGGGCCAAACATTTCAGAAAGGTAACAGATAAAGTAGCCAACATTTTAACCTTAAAAAGGACGGCTTTCTGGATGCCTCCTGAGGGTTTCACATCACTAAGATGTAGAGTGCATGGAGAGAGATCTCACTGTAAAACACTCGCTCGATTCCTAAATATAGCACAAGAAAACAAGTCTGAGTTATTGTCTGAAATGTTCCAGGTCTTCACAGGCATCGGATCTATTATGGTATCTAGACACACACGTAAGAAGGCTCGGAAGAGGAGGGAGGGAGTCAGTTGCCTTATATGGAGTTGCTGATGGTTGTGTCTTCTGAGAAAATAACTGAAGTCCTAAGAATACTAGAAGCCCCTCAATCTGCTTAAAAAAAGAATAACTTCCCTCCTATTTGACTGCCTCTGACATTCTACTAAATGGGAGTTTACCGGTGGCCAAAAAATAAGGACAAGGGCAAATGAGCAAAGAGAAGAAAGGAAGCAGGAAACAGCCCCCTTCTGGAATGAACAGAACTTAGAACTTATTTTTAGAAAATTTTTAGAAAATTTGAGCTTTGCTTGTCTAAAATATAATTGACATGATGTTACGGGCATTTGGTATTTACCAGTCAGAAACAAACTCAACGGGTCTTTATCCTCAAGTGGTAGTAAGGCACGCAGGCCGTGGGAATCAGCCCCCTAATTGGCAGGCATCCTATCTTTCTGTGACTTGCATACTTCAGAATACGTTTGCAATCATTATACCTGACCAAAGGAAAACTTAACCCAAGCTCTTTGCCGACTTTTCTTTAAAAAGCAAAATCAGAAAATCTACCTTTATTCCTATAGTTGTGGGAAGTAAGAGTTTCATTATTTTTTTTCCCCAGGGACCCTGCCCCGCTTTAATATGAAAGTATATAAATCGATATTAAACTATGGTATTTTGAGAATGTTTCAAAGTAAGGTCAAACTGGTGTTAAAAACCCTACTAGTGAAGGCTAAAATAACAGTCTGGCGGAACAGTCTTAAGTGCAGCTGACTCCAATTAGTAAGTACATCCTAGCGATTTTTTTACTAACAAGAACAATGCAAGCAAGTCTTTGAGTTCAAAAATAATGTCAAAGAGAAGGTACTCATAAGAGAAATTAGAGAAATTATCCCAAGACTGCAGCCATGTAGGCGGCTGACAGTTCACTTCACCTTCAGCACTGGCCACGTTGAGCTCTTTCTTTGACAAATAATCAGAAAAAGAGCTGAAGGACATTCTAAGAGGGAACAAACGCTAGGGGAAAAAAATGCTTCTTTTGACTAAAACATCCAAGAGAGTTTTGGATAAGAAAACATATACATAATCTAACCACTACAAACTCATGAAAACAGTGCTTTCAAATAAAATTTTAAAAACATTTTATTATGGAGAATTTTGAACATACACCAAAATAGACAAAAAAATATAATAAAACCCAAGCATCCATGGCACAAGCCAACAACCATCTAACCATGGCCAATCCTGCCCCATCCCCATCCACATCCACTTCCCACCTCCTGTATTATTTTGAAGCAAATCACAGACGTCATCAAATCAAACACAATACATGAAAAAGCAGAGGTCCTCCAAATACGTGATTCCACAGACCGCCTCTTTCTGCCTTCACCTCCACACACAAATCAATTTTTTCTGAAGATGACTACCTCTCCCACAACACACACCCATACAGGATGTTGTTACTAGTACTATTAGTACTGTTTGAATCTAATTAAATAGAGAGCACTTCTCAGATACACAGGACTTTTGTTTTACATGAGGTCTGATGACTTCCGTGTACCCTTCCATTCTTGAAATTCTATGACTCCTCTCTGGAAGCATCATTTTGGACCAGCGTTCCTCTATTACCAAAACTGGGGTCACATCATCTGGCACCGAGGAAGGCACAGTGGTTAAGGAAGTACAGTGGTTAAGACAGTGGCTTTGGTCATTCAGATCTGGTTTTAAAGCTGGCTCTGCCAATTACTAACTTTGCGTCCTTGGCCAAGTTACCTAACCTCTCTCAGTCTCTATCTCCTAACGGCTAAAACTGGAATAATTACTACCTCACAGAATTGTCATGAAGAGTAAATGAAATAATACATACAGAGTGCTTATTAGCCAAGAACCTTAATAATAAATGAGAGCTCATTTTTAAAAATTAAGCAACAGATTCTTAACATGTGATACATAAAATACTAAGGGGCATGTATATGGTGAAAAGGAGGAAGGAAAGGAGAAAATGAGAGTAAAAAGACTCCATTTTTATAAACTACACTCTCAACTAACTTCTTTTAAGAACTTGAGTATCTCAGTATAATTGTTTAATGGGATTAAAGATTATAATTGTTTAATGGGATTAGATTAAGCTCACAATGCAAAACATAGGTGACTCAACCTGTCCATAAATATTGATCCTTAAAAAATCAAATGTCCCATATACCAACGTGAAGGGCTTTGGTTAAAGAAGTAATACTGATATACTGATATGAAGGCTCAGGGTCGAGGGGGGTGAATACTCACTACCTTACCTAAATGAACCAGCCCCGACCATCTGTGCAGGTGAGCAGAGTAACACAGAGAAGTGGCAGTGCTGATAAGGAGAAGTAGCAGCGGCAGCCCAGCCATGTGGCTCTCACGTGGCTTCACGCCTGCACCACTTCAGTATCATACTTTTGAAAAAAATCACTCAAATGAACAAAGGGCACATGGAGACATGCTTTTTGCTTACTTAACATTTGTCAGGACAACTTGCAGATTAGGACAAAATGTATCTTAAATCTCACACTATCAAACCACGGCATTACCATCTGTAATGTGCCCAATGTCATGCAGTCATTTCATAAGGAAAAGAACTGGCACAAAAGTTGTATGTAAGATGTATTTATTAATTAGAAGTCACAAACTAGCGTTTCACTGACTTCGTAATGAAAGTGTTCTCTCTCTCTTTTGTATTCCAAAGTTTAATAAAAGTACACTAAGATGGCCACATGCCAGAGCACTATTTCTCCAGCGGGGAGGGGAAAGATTGGCAACTTTTAAGTGGTTTTACAAATTAAGCCTCAGTTGGTGTGATTACCCGATAAATGTTTGATTGTGATAACCACTTAATGGTTTTCTTTAGTCCTTCCCATATCTATTCAATCCTGCTTTTCGAATAAGCTTTCTAAACTCATCATTTAACTCACTTCCTAGTCCCCTCTTCCAACTCTTCCACCAGCACGTTCCTCCACGGTCTGGTCCTCACCTCCCTAGATAGCTGGGTCTCCCACAATTCCCTTCATAGCCTTTCCTATAAATGGAAGCAGCTTCCGGTTTGTCCTCACGTGAGTGCAGTACATGTATGCCTCGGCGCCTTTGTGTCTTGCCAATAGGAGCCCCCTTTCTCATTCTTTACCTATCAAAATTCTACCGATTCCTCAAATTCTAGCTCAATGGCATTTTTCCCTCTAAACTTTCTCTGACTGACCCCAGTTAGAACTAGTCTTTCCCTCCTATGCACTCTAAGAGGACTTGGCCTGCCTTCCACAGTCACTAGAATGTTATCCTTACCACCCGAATGCTGAGTTCCTGGGAGTCAGGAAGCATGCTTCTTTTATTTTTTGTACCCCCCTAGACCATGGGGCGTGGCAACTTTTAATCGCACTGAACTGTGCTGCATATTTGAGATCTAGGAAACCATCAATAATACCATTTACATCTTTTCTGATAAGCAGTCCACACAAGGAATTCTTTGAGGAAACTTCTTAATTGGCTCACCAACTCCTGGACATTATGGTTTCTGCTACAGACAAAGCCCCCACTGAGCCCATCTGTTATACGCACAGAATCCAAACAGAGCAGCCAATTCTCTCTTGACAGAGTAAGAAACTGAAGAAGGAAGACACATGTGTAAGAGGAAACACCAAAACCACAAATATGGAAACAGTATTTGTGAAAGTCTTTTGGCCAGATCACAGACATCTTTAACCGTATCACACTTCCTTAAAAGGAGCAAGTCAGGAAAAGGGAAAGGGAAAAAATATCTTTAAGCTTATTTTTAAGTCTTCCAACTTTTTAGATTAGACCATCTGTAATTCTAAGGAGAATAATTAATAATCTTTAAGAAAGCACCTATTGCTTCTCTGCCTTTTGGCTAAGATCAAGTGAAAAATGCGTCTATACTTCAAAACTTCAATCACTAGCAATTCATACAAGCTAAGTGCTGAAATAAAATAAATATAAATAAAAAATTAACAATAATCTTGAAAACGCAAGCATAATAAAACTCATCTCTGTCTCCATTATAATTAAGTTGTTTTTTTCCTAGATCCAATAGATTTAATAAACAAACACAGGCAAAGGTATAAAATGGGTTTAAATATAACTTGCCAAAAATTACAGATTAATTAAGATGGCCTTTGAAATCACTATTTTTCTCCTTTTTAAGAATATATTGCTCATGAAAATATGTCAACGTAATATCATTTTTATTCTCATCACCGTAAGTAAAGTATTCTGGACATGAAAAGAATATTCTAGAACATTGCATCTTCTGAAATACTCAGCAATATACTCAAAGAAGAAAAAATTTGTTAGTTTCCTACTGAATTTCTAAATGTAGCTATCACTTGGACCAAGAGCCAAAAAACAAATACTCTAGTAAAAAATTCTAGAATTTCAACAAAGCAAAAGTCTCTTACTGAAACAATAATTTTTTTTTTTAAAGATTTTATTTATTTATTTGACAGAGACAGCCAGCGAGAGAGGGAACACAAGCAGGGGGAGTGGGAGAGGAAGAAGCAGGCTCCCAGCAGAGCAGGGAGTCCGATGCGGGGCTTGATCCCAGGACCCTGGGATCATGCCCTGGGCCGAAGACAGCCGCCTAATGACTGAGCCACCCAGGCGCCCCGCAACAATAATTCTTAATTAAGCACCTAAAACAATGAAACACATCGCGCTATTCGTCTTATTCCTCAATATCTCAACATTGCTCCTTAATGGATAATTTATCACCACAACAATCAAGTCAACAGAAAAATACAAAACTTCTTACTAGAGGATGTTCATAAATGTTGAATTAGCACTACAATGGGAGTTTACCCCCTACAGAGTAATTTTGTCCTCTACGAGTCACATACCTGACATACAACAGTAACCTTTTAAATTGTGCTGTGAAAATACATATCCTATACTCTTCCATATGTATTCAACACTGGTAATTTATTCAGTCTGAAACTGGGGTCTCTGACCCCAAAGATATTTGCTGGGGTTAAGCTTAGGTTTGTGGTTTTATCAAAGCTAAGACTTCCAAAGCTATCCTGTCCAATATGATAGCCACTAGACACATACGGCTATTTAAATTTCAATTAATTAACATTAAATTAAAAATTCAGTTCTTCAGTTGTATCAGTCACATTTCCAGTGCTCAGCAGCTACATGTGGCTATCATACTGGAGAGCACAGAGATCTAAATGGCAATATCTATCACTGCAGAAAGTTCTACTGTACAGTACCCTTCTAAAGATTACCAGTCTGACAGGTTATATTTGCTTTAATGCCATTGCTCCAAGGCAAAGTGAAGGATGGAATCCATAATGCCACCTATTTTCTTTTCTTTTCTTTTTTTTTTTCTGGGGATGGAAATTAGGTCTTTATGATGTTTTAGAACAGATTCCCCACCATCCCAGGATTTAAAGACATGGAAGAAAACTCCACGTCCTCTTGGTGTACTCAAAGAAAACAAACCAAAACAAGTACAAAAAAAAAGAAACCAAAACACAAAACACCCCACCACAGAGCATGTGTGCTGTCTTACCGATAAGAAATTCACTATCTTGAACAAAAATAACGCTCCCATTATTTAGACACCGTTCATATCTACTATCTACACACACGTCTTTGGTAGGTGCACGCATTTTCACTTGACCCAAGAAGTTAGCTTCTCGTGGCTAACTGGCTTGTAGAACCCAGATATGAACACAGGTTGTGGGGTTTTTTTTGTTTGTTTGTTTTTCTTTTTTAAGATTTTATTTATTTATTTGTCAGAGAGACAGAGAGCACAAGCAGGGGGAACAGCAGGCAGAGGGAGAAGCAGGCTCCCCGCTGAGCAAGGAGCTTGATGCAGGACACGATCCTAGGACCCCAGGATCATGACCCGAGCTGAAGGCAGATGCTTAACCAACTGAGCCACCCAGGTGTCCGTGAATACAGGTTTTAAAACCATACAAGAGCTGAGTCCTCTATTCCTTCATACATATTCATTAGTTACATGACTTTTGAGTAAGTTACAGAATCTTTTTGTGCCTGCATTTCCCAAAAAAGTTAACAAGCAAAACTCAGGTCAACTTCCCAGTCTTGAAGTCAGTACTAAATAAGATAATGTAGATTTGGCATCAACTAGTACTGTATATGACATTATCAGTTGCACTAGCAACTCTTCTAGAAGACAAATAAAAATCAGCATAATAATGCCATTAGTCATAACTAATAGTAAACCAAATCTTTGTATTAAAAAACACCTTTACTGAGAGATAATTAACACACCATACAAATCATCCATTTGAAGTGTACGGTACGTAGTTGAACATTTATTCAGTATCCATTATGGGCTGGTGACTGTGCAAATTTCTAGGACAGTGGTTCTTCAATGGGGACAATTATGACCACTGGGAGACATCTGGCAATGTTTGGAGACATTTTTGATCACCACGATGGGGCAGGGGATGGGAGATGCTAGGTAGGGTTGCAGAGAAGAGGAGCTTAAACCAAAGGAATGGAAGAATGTGCTAGCGGTACTCATGATGGAAAGGAATGATGTCATGCAGAGGGAATAGCATGGAGAAATACTTAGATATGCAGAAAGCAGGTCAGGTTCTACGAGGTTCTGGTAATTCAGAATGGTTAGTACAGAACGGTTAGACCTTAGGCTGCTTATCAGAGAGAAAGAGTACTAGAAGCTGAAGCAGGAGAGGTATGCAGAAGCCAGATCATAAAGGTTTTGTACACCATGCTTGGAAAGAGTTTGGATTTGATCTTATAATCAGTGGTTGGCAAACATTTCTGTAATGAGCCAGACAGGAAGTATCTTTCGGCCATATGGTCTCTGTTACAACTACTCAACTCTGCTATCACGGTGGAAAAGCAGCCCTAGACAATACACAAATGATTGAATATGGCTGTGTTCCATTAAAAGATTATTTATAGCCACTAAAATTTGAATTTCATATAATTTTCAGGTTTAATAAAACATTCTTCTTCTTTTGATTTTTTTCTACCATTTAGGAATGTGAAAACAATTCTTAGCTCATGGGCTGTCATAAACAGGTGGTAGCAGTTGTTTGCCAAGCCCGGCCACGGCGAATACATAGGACTCCAAGGTGACAAGTTAGCTGATCAGATAAAAAAGAAGCAGGGCATTTCTCTTCAGCTCTCTAGAAGTACTGACCATCCTCTAGACATTTCCTGCTCAGGAACAAATGGACGTGGGCCTCAATTTTGTCAATAGCTTGTTTATAATAGTTACAATGAGATGGTATGCTACCTAAAGGAATAAATAGCTCATTTCAGGCTACTGTGGTGAAATGACATTTACCTAATGCAGATACAATTTTTTTCATAATTAGTGGGCACTTGACACTGATGTAATCTGATTACTGCAGAAAAGTCATCCTTAAACTAGCTCCCTAGCACTAACGGAGTATGTCCTTGAATTAAGACAATTAGGGCTAAGTGACAAAAAGCACCAACTATTAAGAAACAGCTCTATATTTATAATCATTTGTTACAATGAAGATAATACCAAATACCTGACAGTGTCACTATGAGAAATATGAAATAGGGTGCATGACATGTAGCTTAGGTGTTCTCACTATCTCATATGGTCCTGATGTTATCCCAAGTCAGAGTCTGGAGACTTGAACCTACCAGAAACTTCGTACCTTTAACTTGGACCTGTTTTCAAGAGAGAAGTCTAATAAATGAATTCAAGTTGTGAAGAAAATCTATCACATTTAATAAATTTTAAAAATATTTTATTAAAAGAATTACCGTATAATCCAGGAATTGCACTACTGGGTATTTAACGCCCAAAACCAAAAGCGCTAATTTGAAAAGATATATGCACGCCTATGTTCACTGCAACATTATTTACAACAGCCAAGATATGGAAGCCACCCAAGCATCCATCAAAAGATGAATGGATAAAGAAGATGTGGTGAATATATATACTAAAGAATATTACTCACCCATAAAAAAGAATGACATCTTGCCATTTGCAAAACATGGATGGATCTAGAGGGTAGAGGGTATAAGGCTAAGTGAAATAAGTCAGAGAAAGATAAATACCATATGATTTCACTCATATGTGGAATTTATGAAACAAGACAAACAAAGGAAAAAAGAGACAAACCAAGAAACAGACTCTTAAATATAGATACCTGGTGGCTGCTGGAGGGGAGGTAGGAGGGATGGGTGAAACAGATGAAGGGGATTCAGAGTACTCGTATTATGATGAGCACTGAGTAATGTATAGAATTTCTGAATCACTATATTGTAGACCTGAAACTAACAGAACTGGAATGTATAGAATTATTAATTAATTAAAAATATTTTATTAAAAAAACTGTGTCAGAGAAAACTATAGACCACTAACCTGGAGAAACATTTCCTTAAAAAACCTTTTGCTTCATGATTCCAATTTTGTATTACTTTTAGGAGCCACAGTGGTCTACTATGATAACTAAAGCCATTTGGAATCTAAGCAACTGTCTTTTACATTTTTGATATGGCTGACTCTTTATGAATATTTATGATCTTTCTTAGGGACACTAAACCTATGTCAAAAAGATTGTTTTGAGGATTAATTGAGCTGTTTGTAAATTTAATTACATGGGGCCTGGTACACAGTATTTGCTGAATCGATGCTAGGTGTCATTAATTTGAAATGGTATTACAAACACTACTTCGGTTCCCCTCAAATGCTTTACCATGACAGAGTTCTCCCAACTTTATAATACTTTCCTAGAATTGTAGAACCAAAAGAATCTAGACATTGTACAGTTCAACTCTCATGTTATCTAAATGCACTGACTGACCAAAGTCACACAGCGAGGTAGGGGAGCTTGGTATAAAAGGTGAGTGCTCTGGAGTCAGACAGGCTGGTTTTGAGTCCTTGACTCAACCAGTCCATCAGCTGAGTTAATTCTGGCAAAACCTCAACTTCCTTATTTATAAAATAGGGATTAAATAAGATAATGCTCACAAAGTACTGAGCACAGTGCCTTACATCTCTTTTTAAAAATCAATAAATGTTCGCTATTATTATTGATCTTCCTATTGTGTAATTATATTTCCTCTGTTCATCTTTTGAAGAAATGTGTGTCAACTGCTGTGATACTGAACTTGACTGCCATCTAACCCTACCGGCTGACCGTACTGAACTGAAGCAGACTCTTTAAAATATGTATTTTCTAAATCAGGCAAACTCTACCTCCTTTCCCTTTTCTGTATGTGATTCCTTCCTTAGGATGTCTCTCAATTTCAAATTACTTTCTAGTCTTCTAATGCTTCGGTCTCTCCCAACTCTGCTCCATGGATCCTGGGAATACATATGTGAAAATTATGTGCTAAATATGTCTGTGAAATACTTTGTTAAAGATCATACAACAAGGAGCAAAAGATGGTGTTTTGGAGATTCTGGGCAGTTGTGGGCCAATGAACGTCAGAGAAAGCATCCTTCCAATTCTCTTGCTTCAAAAGGCTAAGGAAATAACCTATTTCCTTTTCCCTCTTTTCTATCTGATTTCTCTGATGTGTTCCCAGATACTCAAAGAAAGATTCAGATATCCATGAAATCTTAATATGCCTGTTTGAAGCCAGGAAAAATAAAGAACAGTATGCCAGTATTTAAGATCAGGAAGAGTCCATCAGTACTTGGGGGGAATTTGGTGCTTGGAAATTACTAAAAGAACCTTTCTTCCCCAGTCAACAGGGAAGTAACGTCAAATGGCTCTAATTTGCATGGAATTCTACTACCCTGGAGCATGCTCCTGAAGTAATCCGCGATCTTGGCCATTAGTCCAGCAGCCTAAATCTTCATCTGTTGCCAGATGAGCTGCCGCAGTTTTTGGCCTTTCCTACAGCCCTTGTACTTGACATCATTTAGCCTAGACTCAGACCTTGACCTCGCCTTGATAGTGGGGGAAGAGTTCAGAGGGACCGAACCTCAATAGAAACAACCTAAGTGTGAAAGGTTTTACCCAAGTCTTCTCGCAGCGAGTGCTCTTTAATCTTCAATGTTGATCTTTAATCTCATATGTTCATCAGAATGGAATAACCTCGAATACTCCCTTATATCTGAGAAACGTTAAGCTCATAATTATTTGCCATTGTTGTTTGTTTTCTTGTTTTTGTTTTGCCTTAGGACAGAAGTAAAAAATGCCAGAGAGGCCACACGGGTAACTTTAAAGACTCTTTTCTTACACTAATGATAGTTTTAATCAGCTTTGGTCATCTGATAGGATTAGATTTAAATTTTCGTTTAGCCTTGGATATTTGACAAGGTTCTCTAAGGACACTGAGACTCTCTCCGCCAAAAGGAATCCACTTGATTCAATGAGAAACCACTACTTGCCTCTGGAAATCAACCCTTTCCGTAGGTCAAGGCCATCAGGGGTGGGTGTCATTTTCTGAACTTTGCTTGGGTTCTTTGATATTTTCCTGTTAATGCATGGAGATCTTCTAAGGAGCTTCTTAATCACAGGGGCAGGAGGCAGACTCTGTCTTCTATTTCTCACTCTTCCCTCTCTCCACCTTGAACGCGGCATCCTCCTCAGCACTGAACGAAGTGCACAGCGCACTAACCGGGTGCATGCAAAGTGCTTTGCTCCTGCTCACCGCAATACCTCGGAGCTTCCAAGGTACTTATCTTTGTGTGTTCCAAATAGGATAGTGTGACCATTCAGTGTAGTTCAGGGGCTCATTGCGTAAGCCTGTCACAAACAATCTACATCCTTAGCATTAACTCCAATGTTAGGGATTCTTCTGAAAGAAACAGGATCTCAGTTAGGTCTGACCAGGGCAGTGAATTACGTAGCTCACAGGGCCACAGATGGTGGGACTACTGATTCGGTCACACCCAAAGACCCAGATCAAGTAATGATACTTACTTGCCATGTTCCCACCTACACTCCAGTAATTCTGGAATGGTGTCTTAGGTTATGGACATAACGCTAGATTCGAAACTTTTGACCTAGTTTTGATTAAAATTACCAAGTGGATGAGAATTTGTTTTTTCCGCTGGCATTCTGTCTTGTAAAAACAAGAAGACGGGAAGGTGATTATAGGCACCTACCTAACATCAAATTTAGTAAAAATCACTGGGAAAAAACCGGAAGTGTGATTTAATGATCTGAGAAATTAGGCAAAAGTGTCAAGTCTGAAGAATTTAAAAATGGTTATAGGTCAAAGCATTAAAAACTTCTTCGGGGATCGAGTGGCTATAAGGGGAACCTGGTGAGGAATCTGCCAGGGGTTAATTGCAACCCTGCATGAAAAGCAGTTAACAAGTGAGAATTAGAACACCCAGGAGGAAAAGAAAAATGTTTCCAGTGCCATGAGAAATAAACAACAAAGGAGAAATATTTCCTTTGGCTACCACTGCCTCCTTTTCAAAAGCTCAGAGGAGCTACGGGGAATGCCAAGGACTGGTTTTCTCTCAACTCCCTCTGAAACATTTGTCTTCATTACCACTCTTTTTAATCAGGGCTCCTTCATGAGTGTTTCTGCTCAGCCCCTTAGGGGCAGCTCTGGTCTGCGATAAATCAGAATCCACACCGCAAGTCACTAATCAGCACTCCCAGGGAAAGAAAAACAGAGACGTGCAGACCACGACGCTTTGAAAACCTAGGGGCTCACAGGCCTCAAGGAAGAAAGGCCTTTGTGGAGAAATACTAAGTTAGCGAAGGTGGAACAGCACTCGTATGTTTAGGCTTTATTTTAAAATCTCAAAAATAAATTGTTCACACTTAATGGGAAGAGTTTGGAATGTAATTCTGTTTTCACAATGGAAAAGAGATGATGAGTTTGCTAATGAACTGTAATTTGCACCCTAGCTTGATGATTTTAATACCTAATTCAAAGTTGAGTAAAACCAAGGCAGAGGGACAGGAGATCAATTTTAAAAATTAAAACAAAGTCCCTCCAACTTCTGGTTTCAGGGATGTCATTAAGAAATGAAACAAAAAATTCCAGGTGAGAACTCTCTAATGTCTACGATATGACTGCTACTTTGCTTCAATGGAATTAGGATCATAAAATTATAAACACACTATAGTTTTTCACTGGAAAGGATCTTAGAAATACTCTAAGAGAAAGATTAAATGGACTTGTAAAAAGTCAGCATAGCTGGCTGGTAGCAGAGTTGCCTCTAGAACCTAGGATTCCAAATATCTTATATAGCTACAGATCTCATGCATGAGGCAAATACTGAAATACCGCCACTCACAGAGAGACAGCAAAGTGAAGAGAAGAGTCGAATGTAAGTCAGGAAATGTGGGCTCTCGTTCTATGTCCACCACTTACTGGTTTATGTTGGCAAAAATAACCTAATAGTCTGAGTCTTAATTTCTTCATCTGTAAAATGGGATTTACATCTCTCCTGAATATATTACAGGGTTGCTGCAATTCCCCATAAACTCAAGGTATTATTAAATTATTACAAACAATTTTTCCGAGAGCATTAATGGGCTGAAGAGCTAACACAATTATGTAAAACAGAGAAAAATGCACTTTTCATAGGAAGATAGACCCAGAGGATGGCACATATTTCTAGGACTCTTGGATACAAGTAGAAATATACAACCACCCCTTAAATACCAAATCAGACCATAGCCTGGCATGCAAATCAGCAAGCAAAAGTCGAATCCGTGGTTTCCAAAATCGATGCTAACTATTCTACTGGCAAACCTAAAACCTACTTTTTATCTTTCTGCCTATGACAGAGTGTGTATGGCACGGACTCCAGAAAGAAATCATGGGTGACACGTGGCCAAATACAAGATGCCGTCTGGCAATAAAGGCAACACACGTGCCTAGGAGCCGAGAGCTGCTGTTGTTCCGACTGCTGGCATTCTATTGCTTGTTGTGTGTGAAAGTTGATGGCATAGTAATATCACCCACCATGGCCTGACAGACACGGACCCTGTCCTTACACAGAGGAGCCCCTCTGAGGCAGAGTCACATCTATCCCCAAATGCTAGTTTTCCAACACTCCAATAGTATTAGAATATAACTAAGGCATTAGCATCCATCAAAGCGACGAACACTTCCTGGATCTAACCGCATAAAACAGCCTCCTGCTTTTCCTGTTTCAACCAGAGCCCTTGTCTGTCACCGACTTTATGAAGAAAAACTCTCCTAAGACCTCAGGAGGCACGTTTTTGATACCGACTTCAAGAACTAGGATCCGAACTGCTTGGAGACTGACTGAACCAAAGAGGTCAATTTGGCTAGAGGGCAGGTGCTTCCAGAAGGGATACAGAAGAAGCATGGCTGGAATTTTGAATCTTCACTCACAATATTTAGACCTCGTGTTGTAACATGGGATGTAATCAAAGGTTCTTGAAAACAGAGTGACAGAAAAGCAGTATTTGAGGAAGAAGACTCTATCAGCATTAGGCAGGATAAACTGTGGGAAGGGGCAGGGTCTGCGAGCCACGGTTGTGGCACCAAGCGGGGCCCCGCGTTGGGGTTCCAGGCCCGCGGTAACTGAGACGCAGTTCTGTGCTCCGCTGACGAACGGGCTTCCTCAGGTCGCCCTGCTCGTTCTTTCAGATATTAGAGACTAATGACGAGAAGTAAACCGCACAGATTACTTTCTCTCAATTAATTGGAAACACATTTTATTTGTTGGTTTTTAAGGCGCTCTGGAAATGAGCACTGAGAGAAATACTTATGCAATTATTATTAAGTATTAATAAGCATTCGGAAGAGTTTTAGATTTAAAAGAAGTCCTTGCAGTAAATTTAGAATTCTTCATATCGACTTCGTAAAGCCGAGCGTGGGTTCTTCAGCTGTCTCCCAAGTATGTGAGTAGAACAACTGGGCAGATGCTTTCGGGCACCATCCACACGCTTCCCTCCGCGCCCTGCCAGCTGCCTGAGCCACAGAAGAAGGGCGAGGGCCACGATGCCACGGAGTACAGCCGTGCTTCACGAACCGACCGAGAACCACTCCCGGCCTCGAGAAAAGGGTCGGCAGCATTTGTTAAGTACAGATATGGATTTTATTTTTCTTGTAAATGTCACAATGAAGGAAGATATCATTTAATGATCTGCTGTGAGAAACAGGTCTGCCTTATGCACAAAAATGGCTTCTGTGACCCTGCAGAGTGGCTCAACCAAAGACACACAGGCACAGAAGAACGTGGAGACGTGCACGGAGAACGAGAGGTGTCGCGCCGAGGCTCTGGCACCGAGGCTCTACACACACCTCCCTAAACTGGACACTCAAGGTGCTGCCAACGTCACACACGAAGGCAGCAAAGCTCCTCTTCTCTGCTTCCAGAGTGCTTTAAGGAGGCCCAAAGCCCTGGATGTGGAAAATCAAGTCTGGCTGCTATAAAGCAGCCCCTCTCAGACATATTCTCATTCCTGACAAATACCCACCCACCGGCAGGCCTGGGAGACACATGGCGACCAGAGCGAGTTGTCAAAACTTATCATTATAAAACGTCCATCTTCCAAAAGTACAACCTTTGCTCAATACAATGTTTGCCTTGGAAGACAGCTCTTTTGAGAGCTATAAAAAGGGGGTCAGAATTGATGAGGTTAGCTCCTGAAGTCTATGCTAACAATCCTGTTAAAACCGTAAAGGTGAATAATGATGGTAGAATGTTTTGCCAAAAACAAAAGCAACAGCAACAACAAAATCATCAATTATATTCCCCTACTTCAAAGAATTTCATAATTTTTAGCATTCCTCTCAAGAAAAGAAAACCGCCCATGAGTTACATGGCCCTCCTCCTTTCATTTCCTTTCTTACCCTCTCCGCTCAGGTGGCCAGCCTGGTGCTAGACGGCCTAGGCTACACGTGAAGTTCACGGCCCTTTGCCTGATCTCATGATCTTCTATCAAAACAGCACTTTCAAAACAGTTTCCTGTCTAGCGCTGCCCATTGCGTGAGTGTTTCCTTGGCTTGGATCAGCTGCCAAATTAACTCCCTTTGGTAGAGGACTGCAGAGAACTCACTAGAGTCCTGTCCCCCCTCCACCTTAAGGCTTGACATCCGGAAGTGACTTAGGAAGTACTCTAATGGTTACCAAATTTGGGGGGAACGGATTTAACTTTTCTGAGCTAAACATATGTTTAGGGGAGGCTGCATCACTAATCATCACTTGACCTTGTGACAGACCAAAAGTTGCTGAATTTCTTTTCCTTAAAAAAAGCAAAAAAAACCAACTTTTCCCAGCTAGCACAGCGATGTAAATGCCAAGTCATGTTGTGAGGTGACTGCAAACACGCTGATTTCCAGATGTTTGACAAGACCATGCAGGAGCACCAAGAAGGCTGGTTCACAGTTTGTCACAAACTCTGCTGGGTTACTTGCATTCTGGGGATTTTACGCAGCTGTCAAACCACTTAGGATAGAGAAACCCTGAAGGTCTGTCTATTGCATACCAAATTTTAATCCATCGATTGTGGGTTAAAAAGAACTCTGTCTTTGAAAACAGAGAAAATGTTCCAAGTCTACGATTATTACTGTGTTCAGAAATAACTGTAGTGTGCTTTTGCTTGAACATATATTTATTGTTGCCCCAACATTCACTTAAATAAGCTCGTACACCAATCAAGTACGATACGAATCTTGAACAAAGCCCCGCACGTTCCACTAAATATCCCCTCTGTATATCAGCCATAGATAAAATCTGATTTAAGTCAAAACATAATATTGCTCAGGCTGTCCTTGATGTATAGGCTTCTTTTTTTATGTACTCATCCTTGATTCTCACTATTCCTGGTGGAAGTCTTCCAAAAAAAACCAGATTTAGTTGTCAGATTTACAGTATCAAGGAATCTCTAAAATGAATGGGTTCTTTAAAAGAAAAGCCAAACTTTGGGTAATTACATTCAAATTCCTTAATCATATTTTCTGAGCTCAATGGGAATTGTGGTGTTTCTTTCCAGAGCCACACGAACGCAGTACATTTTCTTCCCTCAAAAGGATATCTAAGAGGAGGACTCCCCTTGGCAAAATGTTAATTTCAAGTGCATGTTTCTTATGTTTTCTTTTTCATGCAGTCAGAGGCAGCATATGTGTGTGCATGTGTATCCATCTATCTCACCCTCTTCACTTTTTAAACACACACACACACGTGGGGGAAAAAAAGGATTTAGAGTATCTCAGGGTGTATTTGCAAGCATATAGTTTACCAATGGTGGTAGACATTACTGCAGTTCGGTAATATCTGCTTCTTCCCCACCTCTGGCAGGAGGACGAGAGGACCATTTAACATTCTGGTCCCTTTAACATTCTAGTCCAGTCATCTCCAACAGAACTTCCTGTGGTAATGGAAATGTTCTATATTTCTGTTGTCCAATATGGTAGATTTGTGATGTGGCTAGGGCGACAAGGAACTCAATTATGCATTTTATTTAATTATCCCTCATTTAAATTTAGATAACCAAATGGAGCTGGTGGCTATCATACCGGACAACACAGTTCTAACCCGTGAATTATGAGATGTGACCAGCGTGAGACCTCCAGTGTCCCCTCCCCTCTTCCCCACCCCACCATCATCACCTGCAATAATTCATTGCTGAAGCCTCAGTTAACCTAGGTTCCTGAGTAGAGAGAGCATGAAGTCAAGACCCCTGCAACCTGTGATGGGCAATCACTTAGCCAGAAAAGCCACAAAAATAAACAAGAAAGAAAATACAGTATAATCTGATCTTCGTGAAGAACGCATGGGTCAAAGATAACCCATGGAAATAATCCAAGAAGCTCCTACTTCTCATGCACAGGTGGTGGTGGAACAAGAGGGGGAGATGTAGCTGTTCTAGCAGACTAAAACTATTGCATCAAAATATAGAGATGCATCATAACATAAAACATAAGCACCTGTGATAAGGGGTGGATAACGTCGGGCATCGTGCTATCAGCTGGAAAAATAACTCAAGAAGAAATCTTAACACCTTTTATGTTGTTATTGCCATACAAGCCATTCTTGTATCCAAAGTAGTAAAGATATTTTTGTTAGCAGTATTTTTTCCCACAAAGAGAAAAGTTCCCCAGTCGTGAAAGAGTTAAAAGAGACCAAAATTAGACACAGTTCATGTTAAAGGTTAGAAGAATAATCAGTCATTTGAAAAACACTACATAAACATTTTTCCGGATGCAATTTTCAGTCCAAGGATACATTTCCCAGTAGAAATCAGCAGCTAAAAAGGAAATCATTTCGTCTCCATAAGTGCCAAATTGTATCCTGATTTTTCCTGGTCTGGCTCAACTTTCAAAACTAGTGGTTCAACTTCTGCAATCTTTCACCCAATGACTATGTAAACACATCTTTATAAGACAGACATAATCCTTGGGTGGGCCAATTTATGTTGGATTATGAAAATACTTAAAATACAAAATCGTATAATGACTGTTGTCCTTTGGTTTTTCACTAAAAGGAAAGAAAAAGCCAGTTAACATAGGCAGTGGTTCAGCTGAAGATAACAGGACACATATACATTGCTTCCTCTTTTTTCCAGTATCTTTGAAAATATCCCTGACAATTCAGTAAAGGATGGCTTCATATTTTGGCAGGGTGATACGTAAATTAAGAATTTGTAAATACGCCTCTGATATACTCATATCACATGCTATCCTGCACCACACAATCAGAACGAATTCAACTACTCACACGAGGCCAGGAACAATTCTCACCCTTGGAAGTGCTATGGATCTTCTGTATTCGGTCAGAGGTTATAGAAACATTAGTTTTAAGGATAAAGTAATCTAAAGTAAAAACCCAAAGATTCATTCAGAATTTATTACAGCCTCCGATTCATATATTTCTTACATTATTCAGAACTCTCCATAACACAATTGAAGCAGAGTCTCAACCCTATAGCTAAGAGAAATCATAAATTTTAAATCTTCATAGAGAAGTAAACTCTGTTTTTTCACTTCTCCCTTGAAATCCTAGAGCTTTTATAGTCAACTACAAAATGCATCATGAAAAGTCTATCTCCATCATTTAGCATGTAGAAGAGAATAATTTTAACTTTTCCTCCAATGGATAAAGTTATGTAAAAGAAGACATTTGGGGAGTCTTTGGAGAATGCAGAATAAATTATAGCGGTAAGATCTGGAAAAGTTTGGTTGAACGTTAAGAGATTTTCACATCTGTGTCTCTACACTCATGTCTTGGGAATAATGTATCTCCAAAACCATTCACAGAAAAATGTTGTAAAGTATTCCTTCCTTCAGTAAGCAAAACTTAAGAGCTGCAATCAGAAACATTTCATCATATGTTGTTGACAATTACATCAAATATCCATAATTATATTCATATAAATAATTTTTGCCAATATGTTACTGCAAAGCAAAGAATTTAGAATAGCTTAACCTTAAAAGTTCCTTACAATTTATAGTATGACCCTGAATAATTTTCTAATGGCTAGATTAGTCCTTCATCTTTGTTCCCCAGAAAACATATAAAGATGTCACTGAGGTGGTATGAAAAGACCATAGAAATGAACACGGCACAGCACACATTGTCCTTCCCATGCTAGGAGAGGCTGAGGAATGATACAATTTTTAATTCATAAAATTTTAACTGAGGGCAAGGACATATTAGGATTGCATTTGCCTCTTCAAATGACTGTTGGTGCCCAAACCAGCACGAAGTGTTCAATTAAATATTTTCCTGTAAGTCTAATTTGAAAGACATAAAACTTTTAACTTGTTTGCCAAAATTAGAGAATCTTTAGTTCTTCTGAATATACATCTAAAGACGTTCAAAACTAAAAACTACAGGTTGATTATTTAAATCTCGCCTTTGAATTAAAATATTTTGCATTCCTTTCTGACTTAAAACACTCTCTAATGAAAGCCACCATTATTTCTAAGTGAAGAAAGAAAAGGGAATTTGTCTTACTTCTCCCCACTCCTCACTTTGCCATTGTCACCTGTATCTATTTCCAGGAAGCCAATATTCATTAGGGTTAATCTGCCTACTAAATGAATAAACAAAGGATTTCTCTGTCACTAAGAGGCCAGGTGAGCCGATAGCATCTTCTAACACAGAAAATCATCTGTACCATACAGCTCAGGAAATTACCTGCTGCAACCCCACACCTGGGATCATTTGGCAGGCAGATCACGAATGTTGAGTAATATATGGAAAATGGGCTATAACCATTTTCTCAAAGGACTGAAAATCTCACATATTTTAAAACAGAAGAACATTTTAATCTAATTAATAACTGTCTAACTCACCCAAGAAAACGAGTGGGGGGGAAACCCAACTAGAGATTTTTTTCCCATGTTTTTCCCCCTAAAAAACAACAGTGGATATAAGAACTAATATCAACGTACCAAGGGGCAATGAAATAAGAACTGGTACAACAGTACCAGTATTTCTGTGGATCACAAGATGTTAAAAGTAATCTAACAGTTCCAGAAGAGAATGCAGTCAACAAACTAAATAAAGTATACTGTTCTGATCCCTACCTTGATAGGCTGAGAAATTCAGACCAAGCAAAGCTCAGTGGTTCAAGACTCCGGGAAAAGAACCTAAGACCAATTTTTGGTTAATAAATTAAATTGATAATATTCCCTCTGCATGCTTTCCTTTATGGAGCAAAATCCCAGCTCTTGCTTCCCTGTGGAAATCATCTTTTTTCCAGTGAAACCATCCAACAGTAAACCACTGGTGGTAAATAAATAAGCATAAAATAAAAGAAAGGAGGTCAAAGACATCTGACCTCCCTCCATCTGTGGAAGGAGGGAGAGAGAGAAAGAGAGGGAGGGAGGGAGGGAAGGAGAGAAAGAGATCCAAGATACTAGTTTTAAATAACATTTGATAGCCTGAAAACTGTGGTTTAAGCAGATAAAAGAACCAACTGGAGGAGGATAGATCTGATTCGGCACGTGACACTGTAGCAAGAAAACTCATTTGCAAAACATGAAAACAAATAGTGATTAGGGATTATGACCTTCTCAGAGTGAGGTTCAGTCCTACAGGAGGGCTGAGTTGTGACACGGAATGAGTAAGACTAAATCTATCAGCTTGTATGCCAATGAGAACCAACCAACGTGCTCTCCTTGGCACACAGACCATGAAGTGGCTGAGGCTAGAGCTATCTTTATTCAGCTTTTAAGAATCTACTTGCACAGAAAAGGAGCCAAACTCCTGGGCAGATGATATATCATTCTCTAGAGGGACTAGAGACTGGAGAATGAAAAGACCGAGAAAAAGGGTTAGTCAACATTAAATGAGTGCCTACTGTTTATCAAACCCCATATGAAACAGGACTGGGTTTGTTTAAGGGTGATTAAAAAACAGATCCAGTCTCTGTACACAGTGTGTGTTGTTGTTGAATTTCTTAGCTTCAGAAGGGCTCCCTGGCTGTTTTTAACTGAATGTGTCACATGCGTATCAGATACTACAAAACTGGGGGAGGAGGTGACCACGTGGGGGAACAGTGTTCTCAATGGAGAAGCAGCAAAAATGAGGAACCCTAGCCCCATGCAGGTTGCACCGAAGGAAATGCAGAATAGAACAAAGAAAAAGGCCTTATTGAAAATGTGGGATCTTTCACAGTTTTTTTTATCTGTGCGCCAGGTTTTCTGAGATAAGCCAGTGAAACATAAATCAAAGTAAATGCAGACTCTATGTGACTCCCACTAGCCATCAGGTTATATTGTTGTATTGACAACAGATGCTGAATATACGAATGTCATATCCACGCAGTGCTGACTCTATTTTTGCTGAGAGGGTTTTTGGGTGTATGTGGGAAAATTCAGCATGTCAGTCCAAGGAAATGTATATGATTTCCCTTTCAAGATCCTACAAAAACATATGGGAGCAAGATAATGTTTGTCCTGACCTGCCAAAATCCTGGGGAGATCATCTCAAATCCACATCACATTCCTGAGTACTAATGCTCACACTGGGGCTTTTGCATTAGCAGATGTGTGAAAATGCGTGTACTCCGAGAACTCCCTCACGGCTCCACATCTAAGGAAGCTCCTCCACAACAGCTATTCCAGCCAAAAGCTGAAATGCTCTTTCCAAGTGAAGTGTACCTTCATTTAAGCCGGTGTCTGGACAGAAAAATTCAACTGAAGGGTTTGTGATTTGGCTCAGAACCAAGAAGAGCCTGAGTGAATGTTGGACAGATTTTCAGGAGGCCTCCCATGTTCTACTTCCAGACCTCCAATCATATCAAAGACTCGGGTAAATTTTTCCTCACTCGTGTAACAATTTCTAGCAATCACATTTTCCCATTTCAAACCTATCACTGGAAGAGCCATGGGTATGATTCTAGTGGTGATTCAAACAGGGGGTGGGGGGCTGGTGTGCAACAGTGCCCCAAGCTCATTATTTAGGCGGTGGCAAGAAAATATGCCGAAAACATTACAGAAACTAAACTACTTTGCATACTTTCTTTACAATTTTCTTCTGTAAAAATAATAGGTTTTTGAGCCTCATAAAAGTAACACAAGCTCACTGTAAAAAACTTTGGAAAGACTTTAGAGAAGAAAATTTAAATTGCCCATAATCCCATCACTCAGAGGTTAAAAGTTATTTACATTTTGGTCTGTCTCCTTCTAGTTTCTCAAATACCAATATCTATATCTATAACATTGTGTATAAACATACTGGGTTTTTCTAGCATAACACTTTACACAGGTATCCTTCTATGTTCATAATGACAAAATGAAAAGCAGCGGTCAAAATCTTAATTAAACAAAAAGCACTACACACACACACACACACACAGGACACTTAGAAATGTTAAAAAGGATACCGAGGTATATTACGTTTATTCTATAATGAATCCCTAACAGTTATGCGTATCTACATTATCACATAACATTAACACTGTACAGCAAAGCTACAGAATGTAAGGAGAAATCAAGAGAAAATTAGCAGCATGAGATTGTAATTCACTTTTCTAAGTCCATGATAAAGAGGGGTGTGTGTGTGTGTGTGTGTGTGTGTGTGTGTAAACTTAATACATACACATGGCATCAGAAGATACACAATGAAGGAGGTAAATCTAACTAACATAAATGTAACTTCATGTCCAGAAGACAGAGAATATACCTTTTTCAGGTGCCCATGACATAAATTCATAAAATGTAAGTATTTTTTGCTAAAAAATAAAATCCGATGTAACCAATCTTCTAGGTGTAATTAACAATTTACAGGAAATTTCAGAAACCAAAGAACACCATGGGGATGCAAGCAGCAAAATTCCATCTGTGGGAAAGGAAACACTGTAGGATAAATGGTCCTGTTTCTTCAAAAAATATAGGGAGGTGACAAAAGGAGATGGAAGAGAAACCTATATATGCAGAGAGTCTTATGAGATGTATTAACCAATTGCAATGTAAATAGGTCTTACTTGGAACATGATTTTTAAAAATGAGATAATCACTTGACATGGAATTTGACATGGGTCAGAAATTTGATCTTAAAGAATTATTAAGTTTTTCGGGCCTGATAATATTATGTTTTAAAAAAGGACTCCTTATATTGTGGAAATACACACTGAAATATGTATAAATGAAATAAGCAAATGAAATTTGCTTCAAAATAATCTGGGGGGGTGGTGGGGTAAGATATAAAACTAGTTTGGCCAAGAGTTGAAGCTACCTGATGGTCAGGGGTTCATTATGCTATTCTTTCTATGTCTGCATATATTCAAAAAAATTTTAACGATTTTTTTTTAAGATTTTATTTATTTATTTATTTGACAGAGATAGAGACAGCCAGCGAGAGAGGGAACACAAGGGGAGGGAGTGGGAGAGGAAGAAGCAGGCTCATAGCGGAGGAGCCTGATGTGGGGCTCGATCCCAGAACGCCGGGATCACGCCCTGAGCCGAAGGCAGACGCTTAACCGCTGTGTCACCCAGGCGCCCCTCAAAATTTTTTATTATAAGGAGTTAAAGAGAAGAGAGAGTGTCTATAGACACATACACACATACACACACACACAGAAACTGATAATAGCAGGAACAGATAATTCTCTTGAGGAGTTATGCTTTAAAGAAAAGGAAAGAAATGGATCTGTAGCTGAGATCACTCTTAAAACAGACCTCACAGTTCATTCATTTTTATTTAAACTTTATTCTGGCTAGAGAGATATCATAAAATGTTGGCAATCGTTTAATGAGAACGTTTATATATTTGTTGTCGTATATTTTTAATTTTTTCTGTAGGTTAGAAACCTTTCATAATAAAATGTTGTGTAGTAAAGCACCTACTCAGTGCCAAGTTGAAAAATTAGCTCAACAATTCTTGCCTGTTTCTACTTTCAAATGCACTAACAAATAATTTTATTGAGACAGAAATAAAATCCACTGGTATTCTGACTGAGATTGCATGAAAGTTCTTTGTTTTTTTTTTGTTTTTTTTTTTAAGATTTCATTTATCTATTTGTCAGAGAGAGAGAGCAAACACAAGCAGGGGGAGCAGCAGGCAGAGGGAGAAACAGGTTCCCCACTGAGCAACGAGCCTGATGCGGGACTTGATCCTGGGATTCCAGGACTCTGGGATCATGACCTAAGCCAAAGGCAGACACTTAACTGACTGAGCCACCCAGATATCCCTGCATGAAAATTCTGAATTAATTTGGAATACCTGCAATTTTTACAATAGCCAGTCTCCTTATTCAGAAACATGATGTATAGTTAATGTACATAATCTATATTTCTCTGAAGAATTACAGTTTTCCTTATTGTAGACTTTCCATTATTTCTTCTTAGGGTTTTTACAAATGTTTTATGTTTTCTGGTGCTATCATGAGAGAAACTTTTTAATGTATTAGCTCATTTAATTAGTTTTTATTGGTTCATAGAAATCGTATGGATGTTCTGCATATTAACCAAGTATCTGGTCAATAGAATTAGTTCTTTAAAAGTTGATACTCTTGAATTTTTTAGATCAAAAGTTATATTGTCTATGAATCATGACTTTGTAATTATATCTTCTTTATGGTTTAATATTACTGCACTGTATGGAATTTTCAGAGTAACTGTATAACGATGGGCATGGCATGATTGCTTTATTCCTGATTTTAGAAGAAATGCCAATAATATTCCACATTAAGAACAATACTGGGCATTTAAGCTAGCTATTCTTTATTATTTAAGGGATTTATCTTTCTATTCCTAGTTATCACAGAATAAATCTCATGAACAAATGTTGAATTTTATGAAACACCTTTTCCGCATCTAGTGAGATTATCATGTTTTCTTACTAGACCAATTAATATTATATATTATAACAACAGATTTTTCTAACATGGAATAAATCATATTTGGTCATGGTAAGTGATTCTCTTGTTGTAATGTACAATTCGGTTTGTTGGTATTTAATTTGAGATTTATGACTTAAGATTCCAAAGTAAGTCTGACGCATGGTTCTCTTTTTTTGTATGTTATGTTTGTTAGGCTTTAGTCATTCATTTTTAAAATCCTCCCTTATAGGGGATTATAAAAATCCTGCCCTCAATAGGTGTTAAAAAGTTCCTGAATGCTAATGCTATTTGTTATGGAATAGGAAAAGGCAAGAGGCCCCAGCCTGCAAGCACAAAGGTGAGATAATGGCTTCCACATCACTTAACTGTCAGCCTTACTTAGCGTGAAGTGTCGTGTCGAGAGACTCCCAACCAGGCAACCATTTAAAAATATATAGAATATTAAAGTAATTGACAAACATAAGAACTGTCAACTTTTGGGAAGGTAATCTAAAAACCATAATGCATTTTTTTCAGTGTCAGTATGGAATAAGAAACAGTAAAGTCAGGTTAGAAAACAAGCAAATAATATATACTTCAAATAGTAGGACCAGAATCCCAAGAAGTTAGTCCCTACTTTGGGAAATGTTGTTGAACGTTTCTAGAGCTCACTGGAATCCTTGGATGTAGAACTAGTTTGCAACAGATTCTAGCAGTTTGTCATGGAATCGACACAGTGACCTGGGGAAAGAAAATACCTTGATCTTTGGGATACGTTCTTCATTTTATAAGGTGTACTATGCCCTTGAGTAATGACATTGCAATTGCAAGATATTCAGAACACAAAGGAAGAAATAGAGGCAGTAACTCAAATCACCTACCATATGAGAGAATACCATCTCATTTCCAGGGCAGCTGGAGTTTGAGATCTCTGCAGGTTTACTAGTAAGGTGTCTAGCAGAGAAGAGATCAGTCTACAAACTCTATTTGTAAAAAAATAAAACCAGATAAAAGAAATGGAAAGAAAGCAAAGCTTCTCCCAGACTTAGCAAGTCTCAAGATTTCATATAGAAACCCAATCTCATACTTAGTCAAGGCACATTCTAGGGCCATCATGGTTTCAGTGTTTTTCTTTCCCAGTCTTTTGTAACATATTGAGAAGAGAGAGAAACGGTGTTGGCAAACTTTAGCTTACTTCATTGTAGATGAAATTTCTAGCTTGGTTTTTAGCTTGTGTAATATTGAAAATGATGCTTTTAAATATTGGTAAAGTAGAAGGAATCAAGGAAGAAATGAAAAATTCTAATGTACCTACCATTATAGTATGGCCTTCGAAGTCTAAAATATTTACAGCATGGCTCTTTAGAAATAAAATTTGTTGACTCCTGATACTGACCAAATCAGGAACAAAAGGTTCACTTATAAGATATATGATCTTTTTCATATATATATACACAGACTGACATATATAGTGTATTTTTGCTGAAGTTCTGAGTAAATTGCAAAAGCTGATTATACTTAAGGGAAGACAGTAGATGCACATTTCTGCTAGGTACAAACAAAAATTCTGAACATTATATATAAAACAAACATCAGATGATTCTGAAAGGTGGAGAAAAGAAGGTAGTCAAGACAGGCTCTTCGGGACACAAGTAATGATACTAGGAACATGCAATCCTTGAGTTTTCTTTGTGCCTCAAATATCCCAGCCTTGGAGCTTAAGAAGCCAGAAACCTGAAAATGCCAATGCATAAGGACAAAAAAAGTCTGAACCAGAGTGCCTGGGTGGCTCAGATGGTTAAGTGTCTGCCTTCAGTTCAGGTCATGATCTCCAGGTCCTGGGATCAAGCCCCACATCAGACTCCCAGCTCAGCAGGGAGTCTGCTTCTCCCTCTCCCTCTGATCTCCCCCTGCTTGTGTTCTCTCCGTCTCTGTCTCTCTCTCTCTCTCTCAAATGAATAAATAAAATCTTAAAAAAAAAAAAAAAAGAGTCTAAACCAAAACTCTCTAACCAAAGGAATTTGAAAGGCACAGCCTCACAAGATGGAAACTTTCAGAAAATAACTGCATCACTCTAGCAAACACCACAGAAAAATACTGGCTCTACCACCGCCCATGCCAGCAAAGGCCAAGTGGGGAACCTAGATGTTAACCCTCATGAGGCTATACCAAGATGTCCAACACCTCCAATGGGATGGGTCAGAGCAAGCTAAGTAGGAGTGAGGATTTTTAGTCCTGCCAGCTGTTAATAAGTAACACTGCCTAACATACACGGAGTGTCAGAGCAGAACAAACAGAGAGTTTGGACTTCCATCCTCATCTGGCAGTAAAGAAACACCCCTGTTCCTCCTCACTTGGGTGCTATCAGAGGAGGCCTAGGAAGTCAGGATTTATGTTATCATCCATCAGTAACGAGGCCACCCCACGGCATTGTCAGTGGAGACCCAATGGGAAACTGAACTCCCATCTCTGCCCATAGTATCCCGACCTTATATGGCAATGCTGGCCAAGCAGGACTTCTACCTCTCCCTGCCAGAGTGATGTCTGAGAAAGCCAATTAAAACAAAAGGTTTAAATATGATCCAAATCTTAGGAAATTTTAATTGAAAATCACTCAACATACCAAGAACCAGGAAGATCTCAAACTGAATGAAAAACAGACAATGAATAGATGCCAACACCGAGATGACAAAGATGTTAAAATGAGCTGACAAAGTTTTTTTAAGTGCTATGATAAAAATGTTTTAAAGAACAAGGAAAAAAATGAAAAAATGGAAAGCCTCAGCAAGGTAAATAAAATTCTTAGCAAAGACATAGAAGATGTAAAGAAAAATACCAAATGGAAATTTTAGAGCTTAAAAACACAATAAGCAAAATTAAAGTTCAGTGGATAGGTTCAATAACAGAATGGAGAGACAGTGGAAAGAATCAATAAACTGTAAAGAACAATAGAAATTACCCAATTTGAACAATATAGAGAAAATACACTGAAAAATTAATAGAATCTTAGGGATCAGTGGGATTATTCAAAAAAAAAAAAAAAAGCCTAACTTTTGGATCATAATGGGCTTGAAAGGAGAGGAGATGGGAGGGGTGCTAAAATGGTATTTGAAAAAATAATGAATGAAAACTACGCAAATTTTGCAGGAGACATAAATCTACATGTTAAAGAAGGAAGTGAACCCTGGACAGGACACTCCCAAATACACCTACGGAAAAATACATCATAATTAAGCTTCTAAAAACTAAAGACAAAAAAAACTCTTGAAGGCAGCCAGAGAAAAGTTACCCTTCACCTGGAGGGGAAAACACTTCAAATGACAACAGATTCCTCATCAGAAAAAAGCATGAAGGCTAGAAAAAAGTGACACAATATTATTTTGAGCATTTAAAGAAAAGAATCGTCAACCCTGAATCCTATACCCGGAGAAAATATCTTTTAGGAATGAAGGGAAAATTAAGACATTCTCAGATGAATAAAAATGAAAAGAACTGGTTTCCAGAAGACTTACTCTAAAAGAATGGCTAAAGGAAGTTCTACCAACAAAAAGAAAACAATATAAGAAGGAATTTTGTAACATTAGAGGGAAGAAAGAACATAGTAAACAAAAACATGAGTAAATATAATAAGCTTTCCTTCTCTTAAGTTTTCTCAATTATAGTTAAGTTGAAGCAAAAATTGTAACAATCATTCATGTAGTTTTAAATGTATACTGAGGAAATATTTAAGATAATTATATTATAAATAGGGAAGGTAAAGGAATATAACTGGAGGAAAAGCTTTACTTAAGTTGGTAAAATGACACAATATAGCGTGATAAGTTATGTATAGTTAATGTGGTACACCTGCAGCAACCACTAAATATGTATACGTATATGTATAGAGCTATACAAAGAGGTATAATAAAAAAATAAATATATCAAAATGGAATTTTATAAAATGTTCAAGCAACCACAGGAAATCAGGGAAAAGAAAACAAAGAAACAAACAAAAAAAACACATAGAGAACAAATAGAAAACAATAAATAAAATGGTACACTTAAGCCCTAACATTTAGCTACATTCAACCTAAATGGTATACAAACACCAAATAAAAGACAAGAGATTGGTAGATAATTTAAAACATGACTCAACAATATGCTGGCTATAAGAAACTCATTTCAAACATAATGATATAGACAGATTAAAAGTTAAAGTTGGAGATACATAGATATATATCTGTATTTATATATATTTAGGAGATCTTAAAATTAATGAGAATAGGAAAACTCCAAAGGTAATAGTCAATGACCAATTAACAATTTTTTAATTTTCAACTTCAATAATATATAAATATAAATTAAAATTACTTTTTTCCAAAAATAAAACTTTTCTTCTCTTTTTTTTTTTGTGGTAACATACATATAACAAAATTTGACATTTTAACCATTTTTTTACATTAAAAAATGTAAAAAAATTGACATGTAACATTATATTAATTTCAGGTGTACAACATGAGTATATGTGTATATATTTCAAAATGATCATCACTGTAAATCTATTTAACATCCATCAACACACACAGTTACAATTTTTTTCCTTTTGATGAAGAATTTTGAGATCTACTCCCTTAGCAACTTCCAAATACACCGTATGGTATTATGAACTATTGTCACCATGCTATATATTACATTCCTAGGACTTATTTACTTTATAACTGGAAGTCTGTACCTTTTGACCACCATCACTATTGCGACCACCTCCCACCTCCCCCCCACCTCTGGCAACCACCAATCTGTTCTCTGTATCTTTGAGATCAGTTTGTTTTGCTTAGATTCCACATATAAGGAAGATCATACAGTATTTGCCTTTCTCCATCTGACTTATTTCATTTAGCATAATGCCCTCAAATAGTGGCAGGATTTCCTTCTTTTTTTTATGGCTGAAAAATATTCCATTGTATATATACTACACTTGCTTTATCCCTTCATCTACCCATGGACACTTAGGTGGTTTGCATTTCTTAGCTATTGTAAATAACACTGTAACAAACACAGGGATGCAGAGATCTTTTTGATTTGTGTTTTGTTTCCTTCAAGTAAAAACTGCTGAATCTTTGGTAGTTCTATTTCTAATTTTTTGAGGAACCTCCATACTGTTTTTCACAGTGGCTGCACCAATTTACTGCCCCAGATTCTAATTTATGGTGCACAAGTGTTCCCTTTTATCCACATCCTTGCCAACACTTGTTATTTCTTGTCTTTTTGACAATAGCCATTCTGATCGGTGTGAGGGGCTCTCTCATTGTGGGTTTGATTTGCATTTCCCCACTGATTAGTGATGCTGAGCACCTTTTCATATACTTGGCCATTTGTATGTCTTCTGTGGAAAAATGTCTAGTCAGATCCTCTCCATTTTTTAATTGAATTTTTTTCCTATGGAGTTGTATGAATTCCTTATATATATTTGGGATACTAACCTCCTATCAGATATATGATTTGCAAATACTTTATCTGATTCCACAGGTTAATTTTTCATTCTGTTGATGGTTTCTTTTGCTGTACAGAAGCTTTCTGGTTTGGTGTAGTCCCAATTGTTTATTCTTGCTTTCGTTGCCTTTGCTTTGGTGTCAAATCCAAAATATCATCACCATGACCAATGTCAAGGAGTTTACTATGTTTTCTTCTGGAAGTTTTATGGTTTTAAACAGTTTTATATTCAAGTCTTTAATCCATTTTCAGTTGAAATTTGTGTATGGTGTAAGATACTGGTCCAGTTTTCCCAACACCGTTTATTCAAGAGACTAGTCTTTCTCCATTGTATATTCTGGGCTCCTTTGTCATTAATTAATTGATCATATATCTGTGGGTTTATTTCTGGGCTCTCCATTCTGTTTTATTTACCTATGTGTCTATTTTAATGGCAATACTATATTGTTTTAATTACTATAGCTTTGTAATATCGTTAGAAATCAGGAAACATGATGCCTCCACCTTGTTCTTCTTTCTTAAGTTTGCTTTGGCTACTCAGGGTCTTTTGTGGTTCCATACAAATTTTAAGATTGCTTGTTCAATTTCTGTGGAAAAAAAGCCATTGGAATTTTGATAGCTATTGTATTGAATCTGTAGATTGTTTGGGTAGTATGAACATTTTAACAATCTTAAAGCTTCCAATCCATGAGCATGTAATATCATTCCATTTATTTGTGTCTTCGATTTCTTTCATCCATGTCCTATAGTTTTTGTTTACAGGTCTTTTACCTTGCTAGTTAAATTCATCCCTAGGTATTTTTCTTTCTGAAGCAACTGTAAATGAGATTGTTTTATTTCTCTTTCTGTTAGTTTGTTATTAGTGTATAGAAACACAACTGATTTTTATATATTGATTTTGTATCCTGCAAAATTTACTGAATTCGTTTATTAGTTCTAACAGCATTTTGGTGGAGTCTTTAGGGTTTCTACATAAAATACCTGTTATATGCAAATTTTGACAGTTTTACTTCTTCCTTTCCAATTTGGATAACTTTTATTTCTTTTTCTTGCCTAATTGCTTTAGCTAAGTCTTGCATACTATGTTGAATCAACGTGGAGAGGGTGGCATCCTTGTCTTGTTTCCGATCTTGGAGGAAAATCTTTAAGCTTTTCACCACTAGGTATAATGTTAGCTGTGGGTTTGTCACATATGGCCTTTATTATACTGACGTACATTCCCTCTAGGCCCACTTTGTTGAGAGTTTTTATCAAAAATGGAAGGTGAATTTTGTCAGGTGCTTTCTCTGAATCTACTTAGGTGGTATGATTTTTATCCTTTATTTTGTTGATGTGCTGTACCACATTGATTTATTTGTGGATATTAAACCATCCAAGCATCCTGGAATAAATCCTACTTGACCATGGTATATGATCCTTTTAATGTATTGTTGAATTTGGTTTGCTAATAGCTTATTAAGGATTTCTGTATCTATGTTCATCAGGGATAATGGCCTGTAATTTTCCTTTCTCATAGTGTCTCTACCTGGTTTTGCCAACCTTGTAAAATGAGTTTGGAAGTGTTCCTTCCTCTTCTATTTTTGGAAGCATTTGAGAAGGATTGATGTTAATTCTTCTTTAAATGCTTGGAAACATTTAAGCCAAAGATTTATATATAAGAATTTTATTTATTCTTAATTAGTATGTTAAAAAAATCAGAAACCAAGAAGTTTAATGATAGAAGACTAGACAAATGATTCAAAGAATATAACTATTAAATTATCTATGCTTTGAAAAATATTTAATTACTTGAAGGAAATCTGATAATAAATGTGGCAAGTTACAAAATACTGTTTAATATATTGCTGATTTTAAAAACCTTTTAAATAAAAAGGCACTAAGAAGTTATACGCCAAAATGTTAAGAATAATTACACCTGAGTTTTTAAATTTTATTCTATATTTATAATTTTCTATACTTTTCAAATTTTCTAGAAAGAATATATGCATACAACTAGGGGATTTTTAAAAAAAGATTTTATTTATCCATTTGAGAGAGAAAGAGAGTGAGCATGAGCAAAGGTGGGAGTGGGGGAGGGCAGAGGAAGAAGCAGACTCCCCACTGAGCAGGGAGCCTGATGTGGGGCTCGATCCCAGGACCCTGGGATCATGACCTGAGCTGAAGGCAGACACTTAACCATCTGAGCCACCCAGGTACCCCAGGAGAAACTTTTAAATAAAGCACCAATAAGGGACAAAAGAAGTCAACCACACTTCCCTTGCTCTCCCAAAGTGTACCAGCCCGAAAGCTCTTCCACCTTCCTCGTTTTTTTCTTTTCTCCTGAACACTGGAAGCAAGTAGTATCAGAATTCTGTCATTTTTCCTCTAGTGTCAGCAGAGTCATGGCTTTTCACAGGTCTGGTTTTCCAGCCACACTCCACTTCACTTTTATTGAAAAACCTCACAAATGAAACTGGGTTCCTCCTAAGTTTTTCTGTGATCATTTGGTTTGAAGAAATTAAAAGTCTGAGCAAAGCGAACTTCAGGTTTGGGGGTAAACCAGCTGGCTGGAAAACTGGGCTGGTGCAAGGCAGTTGTTCAAAATGCTATGCCCTGCGGCAGGGTAGTTTTCAATAAACGTTCAGTTGAGAATATTTAAAGAGCACCCAATTTACTTTTTATTCCCATAAAAAGGGAGGGATGAAAGAATGGAAGGGCAGAAATGGCTCCATTAAAGTCCACAGTTGAGCCAACAGCAGACAGGCAACCCAGGGAGGTCACCAGAAGTATGTATTATACAGTTTGTGATAATAAAAAATTGACAACTCTTCTTCTTCTCGGATCTGTCTAGGTTTCTGTTATAATCTGAAACCACTACTTGCTTTGGCCAGGAAATCCTTAAATTTCTTCAGTGGTTTCCTGCGGACGCCCCATCAGAAGCTTAGACCTACTGGGCTCATATTCAGAATGCTCTGCTCCAAGGCTGGACAAAGTAACTCTGATAAGCAAAATGTAAAGATAAAGGTTTTTAAAGTACTATTTTCAGGGAGAGGGCAACAAACTTTCACTTCAGTAAAGCCTTCAGATACCTTGGAAAAATGAAGATGCTTCCATCAAGTCCTTTCATAAAGCAGAAAGATGGGGGCAATGCAGAGAAACTCACAAGGTGACATGTCATGCCTGATTTGGAGCTCAAGGCGCTGACCTGGATGCTGAGCAAATGAGACTGGTATTTGATCCAATAAATAATGAGGTGTGAGATTAAGTACAGATTTGAAAAGCACAGATCTCAATTCCCAAAGGTGGCCTGAAACAGTAATTACTGATGTTCCAAAGCATTTGTCCTATGTTCTATAGTCGAAACAAATAGTCAAAGACAAGCCTGCAGTATTCTGTCCTTACTTCCCTTTCGACTGAAAACGTTTCTTTAAAATAACAGCAGAAAAGTGTGTCTTGGTTATTCCTTGGTCAATGATTTGCCTCCCAGAAGTCTGGAATTATGCTTAAAGCTCTCAGCATTTCTGCCAACGTGAGAGTGTGGGTAGGGAAAGAGAGTGGGAGAGAGGACATCAAGCCCACCCAACTCCCGGAAATTTTAAAGAAAAGACAAAACTTTCCAAGAGAAATAATCATTTTGGTAAGTGAAACCATTTGTAACCTTAGAGGAGTTTTTTTTTTCTTTCCCTCCAACATATCATAAGAAAAATCCACACTGTGCACTAATAAGCTATAAAGCTTTGGTTTAAAAAGAAGGGTCAACAAGAGCTAAAACCACTAATGTCATACTTCAAGAAAGAAAAGTGGAGGGCAGTGACGCCCCAACACTTTCATGATCCCAATAAAAAGTCTTACCCAGGCTAAAAACTATCTGCCAAATTTATGCCAAGAGCGAGCTTTACAGCCAAGCTAAAATCTCCTGTGCATTTAAGGAGTGCTATAAAAATAATGACATATTCGGCATCCTGGGAGAGTCTTTCACTTACAGAAATAAAGCAGAATTATCCAAATAGGAAGACAGAAGCGAGGAGGGAGAAAGAGAAACAGAAGACAAACTGAAACAGAGACGGGGGAAAAAAAGAGTGAAGGAGAGGCAGCAACAGATCAAACCTGAGTCAAAAGCAAATGTAAATAGCCAGTCAAACACACTCAGGAGTCATCCACTCCCCTGGCAAACAGCTCCATTTTTTAAGACTGAGCAAAATGTACTTGCACACTGAAACAAGTATCACTAAAGTCAAATCCATTTGGGCAGAACTGTTTCAAGGTTCTTTTTTCCCACCCCTCCAAAGATTTATTTATTTATTTTAGAGAGAGCGTGCACGAGTGAGGGGCGGGGCCGAGGGAGAGAATCCTCAAGCAGACTCCCTGCTGAGTGTGGAGCCCGAGGCAGGGCTCGATCCCATGACCCATGAGATCATGACCTGAGCCAAAACCAAGAGTTAGATGCTTAACTGACTAAGCCACCCACGTGCCCCTGAGGTTCTTCGTTTTAAGAAGTAAAGAAGCTTATGGAGTTAATTCCTATTCTGTAGTCCCCACCAAAAGCCCCATGAAATGGCTAATTTCAGTTCATAAAGAAGTCAACGTATTCCTTTTTAAGCCAGGGTGATGAATCCCTTTCCCTTAAAGGACTATCAGAGCTGCCTCAGAATACTGCAAATATAACCAAACAATATCAAATCATAGATTTTAGAATCCGAAGGGTCTCTGAATATCTAATCTAATGAACTTACTGTAGGAATCAAGTGAGGATCAGGAAAGAAATGGTCAAACAGTCACAATCGAAAACTGGAAGAACTACATGGGGGGGTTGTGGAATAATAATTTCTGAGACTTAAACTATTGCCTGAAATATCAGAATGTAACCTATTGTTATGGGAACATATCCTCAAAGAAAATCACATGTTAGTTCAGAATACAAGCTCTGGAATGAGATCTCCTGGCCTCCACCAGGGGATCCACCACTTCTCTAAGTCTGTGTCCCCAATCATAAAATGAGGACAATACTATAACCAGTCCCCATAGATATATAAACATAATTTACATAAAGAGCAAAACAAAAACTTTGGGATATAGTAAGAGCTATTGCCATTATATTATTATTATTATTATTATTATTAAAATAAAGTAACAAGGAGAGAACATTTAATGAGTCCCTGTTACATACCTGAACTACGGCCAGAAGCTTTACAAATGTCATCTATTAATTTTCACAATATAGGAGACAGGTGTTCTTATATCCTTCTGAGGACAAAGAGACTCAAGGTCATATACCTGCTTGGCTATAAAGACAGAACTTACATTTGACCACAGAGTTCATGTGCTTCCACTATACACCTGCCTATTCTAAAAATGCATCTATCAAAATTATATTGGGGATGCCTGGGTGGCTCAGTCAGTTAAGCATCTGCCTTCGGCTCAGGTCATGATCCCAGGGTCCTGGGATTGAGCCCCGCATTGGGTTCCCTGCTCAGCGGGGAGTCTGCTTCTCCCTCTGCCTCTGCTGCTTCCCCTGCTTGTGTGCACTCTCTCTCTCTGACAAATAAATAAATAAAATCTTTAAAATATATATATATATATTTTAATAAAGAGCTGTATAAAACATGTTCATGACAAAGAAATTCAGATGGCACTGCCAAAGTGGAAGGTAGTGTAGTGTATGTAATTTTTCTGAGACATAGCTCCTTACTCTGAAAAAAAGGAATTATAGTTGACCATTGAACAACATGGGTTTGAACTGCATGGGTCATTTTAAATAAATATAGTACTGTAAGTGTATATATTCTCTTCCTTATGATTTGCTTAGTAACATTTCCTTCTCTTTAGCTTACTAAATTGTAAGAATACAGTATGTTATATATATATATATATATATATATATATATATATATAACATGCAAAATATGGGTTAATTGGCTATTTATGTTCTCAGGAAGGCTTCTGGCCAACAGTAGGCTATTAGTAATTAACTTTCAGGAGAGTCAAAAATTATATGTAGATTTTCAACTGCACATGGGGGATTCAGCACCCCTTACCCTCACGTTGCTCAAGGGTCAACTGTATAACAATACCTTTACCTCAGGAGAATTTTACGAAGAATAAAGAAGCTAATGTCTGTGAAGTACTTAGCACAGTATAGGGAGCAATCAAATATTATTTTTTAAAAAACCAGTATTATTCATTATATATAAAATTTAATATGCAGCACAGGAACTGTATGGGCTGCGTATAACTCAAGATTTAAATAAAGATGTTAAATATCCTGTTTATTGTCTTTTAATGTTACAACTTTCCCAAAATACATCATCCAGTTAGGTTTTCTTCGGAAGTAAGGATGCGCGTAATTCAAAATTATGATAATTTTCACGATCACAACCTCAAAATACTTTTGTCTCAGTCAAGCACATCTACTAATTTGCATATAGCTATTTTTGTGAGTGTTAATCATTCTGTATTTATTAATGTTCCTTAGCAATTTTTTTATTAAGACTATATTGTTTTTTTTTTTTTTTAAAGATTTTATTTATTTATTTGACAGAGAGACAGACAGCGAGAGAGGGAACATAAGCGGGGGGAGTGGGAGAGGAAGAAGCAGGCTCATAGCAGAGGAGCCTGATGTGGGGCTCGATCCCATAACGCCGGGATCACGCCCTGAGCTGAAGGCAGACGCTTAACCGCTGTGCCACCCAGGCGCCCCAAGACTATATTGTTAAAAAATAAACCATAATAAACAAAAAACAAATCGTAATGTTTATTCTTGAAACCACAGTGAACAAACTACAGTGAAAATTCCACCATCAATAGCAGACGCTGGCAGGGGTATCACTCCAGAGCCTTTCAGTTTACTAGTATTTTGTTCATATCAACCGAATAAAAGGCGGTATTTAGTTACCATTTTGCAGATGAAAAAACAGAGGCATAAAATGGGCTGGTTAAAAAGCCTATAGTTCCCAAGCATTAATCGACAATAAAAACAAGCAAGTACATTCATCTCTCAAGCACATGTTCACATTTGAGCTGAGTTCTTCTTTCTGCATTTACTGGAAGACCAAATATTATTTTTCAGAATTTGAAGTGGGAGTTATACAAAACAAACCAG
Organism: Ursus americanus; assembly: GCF_024610735.1. NCBI lineage: Eukaryota > Metazoa > Chordata > Mammalia > Carnivora > Ursidae > Ursus > Ursus americanus. Next base: position 33,676,385 of record NC_142149.1, read on the forward strand.
AATAATTTAAATATGTGAAAACACAAGTCCAGGGGATGGGATCTGAACACCCTTATAAGTTTCAAAGTGGCTAAGAACTCTGAGATCTTTATAGTGATAAATATCGTAGTGTACAAAGGTTCTTTGGGAATCCCCACTCACATGTTTTGCCATGACAGAAGATCAAGGTGTCAGGTCTACTTAGGATCAGGCATTTTTGGCTTCTTTATGCTTTAATTCATATTTTGAAAAAGCAATTAAAAATATTTCTAAGAGCAATATACACTTTGCCTCCCTTTCCTCTACCCTCAAATATAGAATAAATTATGAATTTCAAACACTAATATTCCGTTAGTTTGCATTTGCCCACAAGTAGATGGAAAAGAAATGTGACCTTGGGCAATCACTATTCTTTACTGAAAGCCTTTTTCAGCTTGAGAAAACATTACCTGATTGATAGTGGCTTTCCTAGCTGAAAATAAATGTCTACTGCTCAAAGGCTAAGAGTCTCTCTGCAAGCAGCAGGGATACCTAGGTGACTCATGGGTAAAACAGTCTTCAGTCAACAAAACCTGATCAAAGAGGTCTGGCCAATGGCCCCTTAAAATAGAGGTGCCACTCAGGAGTGCAGGCGCTGCATTTAATGACTTCTATGATGTACACAGGATACGATATAAAGAATAAATAAGGATAGGTTCTAGGTCAGATATAACACTGCTACTTGCTGATCATATGAATGAAATCAAGGTAGGCTCTGTGGCCAAGATGCTATTTAATATTCTGGAAAAAATGAAGGTTTCACAGATTCATATCCTTGCTCCACAGCCCATCAGCTATATGACAATAGACAAGTTATTTAACATCCCTTAACCTCAGTTTCTTCGTTTGTATAAACAAACAAAGAACTTGCAATGATAACCTGTCAAATAGTGAAAAATATGTTTGGTGTTAAAAAGTTTCACTTATGTTTTGTGGATAATGCATGCACATGTTCTAAAAGACTACAGCGGGGGAAAAAAAAGTCTCCTCATTTCTGTTCCCTAGCCACTCAGTTCCTCTCCTAGAAGGCAACTACTGTGTCTAGTCAAATGCAAAAATTTGGTTTCAATATTCCATGCTGAAATGTTGAATTCATTAACATTTATTGAGTGCCTATTACGTGTCAGAGCCGTTCAGGGTGCTGTGGGGAGTACAAAGATGAGCTCATGGTCTAGAATGGGAAATGGTTCCCAACTAACTTTAATATGAGGCGATAAACACAACAGTAAAAGTTTAAGAACAGCGGAGAAAGTAATTAATTTAATCAATGGGGTGAATTGGAATAAAGAGTAAAATTAAGAACAGGTTTCAAGGCAAATGAAAACTTGCAGGCACCATACCAAAATTTTACTAAGGTTTCTCTAGCTTAGGCCCCCTGCTTCAGGAACTGGGATCCTATCACGGCTATAAAAACTCTATTTAAAGATACTCACTCATGGCTAAAAATTTCTGACATAGGAAAAATCAGCCCAATAGGAGAATGTCAAAGGGACTAGTATGGATGCTGTAAGTGTCCTCTTTAGGTAGAGAGAAACAGAAGGGTGAAACGATCAAGTTCTTTTCTCTTTTCAATCATGCAAACATTCTTCATTTGAAAAGCATATAAACTCATCTACAAAAGGGATCACTAACTGGGGAATTCAGTTAAAGTTTCAAGTGTAACTCTGGTATTCTCTCTGATCTCAACATGGAGCATTTATCGAATAATTGTGGTCTTTCCAATATTCTTAGCACACCAAAGTAAAACCAGTTTAAGACTCAAGATACTGTGTCTCGCAGGGCTTCCTGGAGCATAAGTACAAGACACTGAGCTGCAATGACATTACCAAAATGGTGGCAATTCTTCAACAAAGTATTTTGGTTTAATGGAATTGAGGTCAGATCCCTATATGCTAACATCCTGGGTTCATGTATAAAATGGGCGAGCTTAAAAGACAGCCCCAAATAACCATACGATGATATGTCTAAAAGTTAGCCTAGTATGACCCGAAAATGAAAGCAAGTCCATTCCCTTCAGTGGACGTTTGCCAAGCTTGACGACAGATTCTACATTTGTTACAGTGGATGCTTTATAAAGATGACCTTAAAACACGAATTCACATGTAAGCCTAATAACACCAAGACACAACTGATTTGAGGGCCATAATTCCTTTATTTTTATTATCTAGTGATGTAAAAACTATCAAAGATGAGAAACATACTACTTAAACATAATGCTGCTTTTAAAAAATGACATAAAAGATGATTTGAAATACTCTGCCAAAGATTCCAACTGACCACACAGAGTTTACCAAAGGCCCAAACAAAGAAATAATGACCATAAACATAAGGGCTAAGTCTAATAAAGGACTCTAGGCCAAGATCACGTTTTCTAAGTTTAAGTGAGGCAATGGAGATATAAAGATGTGGCATTATGAAATTTTAATCAGTTTATGGTATATTTAAAGCCTTATGCTCTTTTTAAAAAATTCTAGTTAGTTGACATACAGTTCAACATTGGTTTCAAGAGTAGAGTTCGGTCCTTCATCATTTACATATAACACCCAGCGCTCATCATAACAAGTGCCCTCCTTAATCCCCATCACCCATCTATTCCATCCCCCACCCACCGCCCTCCATCAACCCTGTTTGTTCTCTACAGTAAAGAGTCTCTCATGATTTGTTTCCCCCTCTCTCTTTTTTCTGTTCATCCGTCTGTCAACAATGCAACAAATATTGATTATCTGCTCTGTGGCAAGCACCGATACCAAGCATGAGAAACACAAAGACAGCCCTTGTTCTTAAAGGGCCCTCTGTTACAAGGCATTATCTTTCCCCCTCTTTTTCAAGGCATCCTATCCATAGGGTAATCCAATAATAATGCCAACCAGAGTTATCTTAAGCCAAGCAGGGACAGAGCAATCAGGATCCACATCTCCTGCTAAGTCATTTCATGCCTCTTTTTCGCTGTTTTCACAAGCAAATTAATCTTGATCACAATATCCTTAAAAGCATCAGTATAGACAGTGACTAACGAACTGCTACCAGTGTCATCTCCGACTCACTCCTGCCCAGGGATGATCACGGACGCTGTAATATCTGCTTACTCAACTTCTGTTTTTCACCATACACTTAGCTTCAGGGAAATATCAAACTCAAATGTGTTATTATTTAAAGCTGCACTTCAAATCCCAGGTCCTTGGATCAATGGGGAAAAAAAATCTCTTGGTATTCAAAAACTCACAGTCACAAGCTGCAAAACATTAAAGTCACAACTTTTGCAGGGTATTAGGATCACATCAGAGGTAAGATTTAAACTTCGGCACCCCAAATCCTGATGATACAATGTTCTAATCCTATAAGACTACCCTGTTCTGTGATTACTATGATAGCCTCTTAAATACTGTGAAGTATAGGAAGAGGGACAAAGCTCCTATTTTTCTTCTCTCCATTCACAACTTAGCCCCAAAGTTCTGAATATAAGCATTTTCTCTAACAACAAACTACCTTTTATAACATCCAGATAATTATAGGTTCAGGTCAAGAACTCTAGACCATATTGATTACATCTCTATGCAATCAGGACCCTCCAGCACTGTTTGTATCCATGATAACAGGGACAGCTTTTAAGTATCTGTGACACTAAGAATTTTTAGTCCTATCAATGCCAGAAATGGAAAGCCAATGACCAGTCAGGCCTGTCAGTTGTTGCCTGAAGCAGTAAGGAAAGCCGGGAATTCATCATACTGGAACTTCATCTGCCAGCTGCATTCACACATTTTCACCACCTGAATAGTTGATTCTCTTCAACTCCCACGTGGCTCATTTCAGCATACAGTGTTTTGAAATGAATATTTGATCAGGCAGGATAAAAAGAGGTTTGGACTTATCTGAGGTGTCACCATAATGCACTTTAAGTAATTCTAAGTATCAGGAGCTAGGTGTCTTTAGGTCCCACGCTTTGCGTATTTCTGAAATGAACCCGTGATCCTAATTAAAAGTGATTAAATGAGAGAAGCCATGTAAAAACACCTGGCACAGTGTTGGGCACAAAGCTGTTTAGCAATAAACATTGGTTTTCCGTATCTTTTACTTCTACCTTATGGTGAATATCCTGAAGATTCCCCCTAGATCACTGGGAGATGGGGATCTCAGAATGCCAAAGAAATTTAACAATCACCCTAATTCTGTCAAAATGCTAAACCCTCACCCAAATATAAACCTAAGAAATAAAGAAACATAGTAGGGTTATTAAAACTGCTTCAGAATTTCAGGATTTCAACAGTCTGACTCTGATGTATCTAGGTATGGTTCTCTTCATTCTTATCCTTCTTGGGGTACACTGAGCTTCTTGAAACTTGGAGAGTTGATGTCTTTAACTAATTTTGGAAAATTCTCAGCCCTTCATTTATTTCTTTGCCCTTTCCCTCCTTGTCACCCATGTGTAACAATCACACATACTATTTAATACTACCCCACACACTTCTCACACTGAGTTCTTTTTTATTTCATTATTTTCCTCTTTCTCCATTTCAGTTTGATCATTTTTGACTTGTTTCTGAGTCTCTGCTCCTTTCTTCATCTGCATCCAGTCACCTATTGAGCCCATTCAACAAATTATTTAAGATATATTTTTCAGTTTTAGAAGGTCAGTTTCATTCTTTTATGGATTTTATCCATCTCTTTCTCATTCTGATAAAGGAATGATATTATATTAGAATGTACGTTTTCATTTAAAAAACTACATCCAACATCATATTTAATAGAGAAATATATTTTTTTAAAAGATTCTATTTATTTACTTGACAGAGACAGAGACAGCCAGCGAGAGAGGGAACACAAGCAGGGGGAGTGGGAGAGGAAGAAGCAGGCTCACAGTGGAGGAGCCACCCAGGCGCCCCTAATAGAGAAATATTAAACACTTCTTTCTAAGATTAAGAAAAAGATAAGAATGTTCAATATCTTCACTTCTATTCAACATTGTACTGGAATGTCTAAGCAAATATAATAAAGAAGAAAAAGAAATGAAAGGTATAAAAATTAGAAAGAAATAAAACCATCTTTATCTGCAGATCACATGACTGCATAGTAGAAAATCCAAAGGAATCTACTGGAACACACGAATTTAGAAAGGAGAGCACTTGTTCATGATGAGCATTGGGTGTTGTATGTAACTGATGAATCACTCAATCCTACACCTGAAACTAATATTACACTGTATGTTAACTAACTGGGATTTAAATAAAAACTTGAAGATTAAAAAAAAACTTGGAAGAAAAAAAAAAGAAAGGTTTCTGGATACAAGATCAACATACAAATAAAATTACTGTATTCTATATACTATGAAAAAAAGTCTGAAAAATGAAACACAATATGCTATTTATACTAGCATCAAAACATCAAATAATTGAAATAAATTTTACAAAATATGTTTAAGACTTCTACACTGAAATGTAACAAATATTAGGAGAAATGAAAGAAGGCCTAACTAAATGGATAGATATAAAAGGTTTGTGTGTTGGAAGATTCAATATTTTTAGATGGCAATCTTCCCAAATTTGATCCACAGATTCAACGAGATTTCAATCAAATCTTATCTAAATTTCTGTACAGATGAATATATATTTAATGTGTATGTGTATGAGGATATATTTATATCTCAGTGGTTTTCAAACATCTTTTGAGGTCAGGACCGTTTGTTCTCTTAAAAATCGAGATCTCCAAAGAGCTTTGTTTTATGTGTTTAATATCTGTCAACATTGCAAATGTTTACATACTAACCCATTAAAAGACAAGAAACTCTTTATGCATTAACATAAATGAAATTTTTTATTAAAAATTTCCAAACTAAAAAATAATATTGAGAAGGATGACATTTTTAACTTTATTTGGACAGAAACTTTTATAATAAACAACAGATTGATTCTCATATCAACTTATGCATTCAATCTGTTGTGATATGTTGTTTTGGTTAAGTAGGTGAAGACAAGTCGACCTCGTTCAAAATATAACTGGAAAAGAATGGAGCATATGAAGATCCTGAGCCTTTTCAGATTCTGAGGATATTCTTCTTTGATAGGACACTTAACAAGTTAGATGTAATTATACCTGAAACTATATCAATTAACTTCTGTACTCTATTACGTGGAAATCCTTTGTCCTTTCTTGCACTTGGAATGAGTCTGTTACTCATATATACTTTTGTAATATCATAAAATTGGTCTTTGGGAAAATACTTCAGATCTTCCAAATGTGGATTTATATTATTATATGATATGAAAATATGACACTAGTTCATATCACCACCTATCTCACCAGAAATGTCTTTAAGTACTGGGAACCTGTTAAGCAGTGGTAGATACATGGATACATGGTTTCCAAATTTCCAATTTGTAATTGAAAATGAGTTTTATCATTGGTAACAAATATTGTCAATTGTTTTCTTTGATGTATCAGGCTTATTTTATTTTTGAGAAAATTTCTGCCAAATACCCAAGTCTCAATAAACAAAGTTCGTCAGTCGTTCTTTCCAGGAAAATAGTATTCTATGACAGTTGCTAGTTCAGTTTACAATCATCACATAAGTGCATTTTGTCCAGACAACTACCATGCATTAATTCCACTGTGACATAAAGAATACTAAAAAGAAGGACACAAGCAGCAAAATTTAATAAAACTGTCATAAGTCAATGATTTTGACTGTATCATAGACGTTCCTTTTTTTTTGTTTTTAAGTAGGCTCCACTCCCAGCTTGGGGCTTGAACTCACGACCCTGAGATCAAGAGTTGCAGGCTCTGTGGACTGGGCCAGCCAGGTGCCCCATGTCATAGACATTCTTTTCTTTTTAAAGATTCATTTATTTACTTGAGAGAGAGAGAGAGAATGCAGGGGGACAGGCAGAGGAAGAGGGAGAGCCAATCTCAAGTAGACTCTGGCTGAGTGCAGAGCCCTACATGGGGCTTGATCTCAGGACCCTGAGATCATGACCTGAGCCGAAACCAAGAGTTGGATGCTTAACTGACTGTGCCACCCAGGCGCCCCAACATTTATAAGTAATTGTAGTAGTTGTTGTTTTTAATCTATGAGTGAAGACCTTCAGCTACAAGCATAGTTTGTACTATGCTTTTTCTATGCTAAGACGCCATCCGTTTTATCTACCATTGCTTCTGCACCATCTGTACTTCATGTCAACACAGTATAAAAAAGAAAGGCAAATAATGACTTCGCATTACTATAAAAATAGTTTTCGTACACAGACCCATTGAAAGTGTCTTGGGGACTTCCAGAGGTCAGTGGACCACACCACAAATTACCGGTATCTATACAGACACACATGTGTTTGGAAATGCAAAGAACCTAGAACAGCCAAGATATACATGAAAAACAAAAGGGAAGGCATTAGACTGCTAGATCTCAAAACTGACTAAAAAGTTACAGTAATTAAGACAGTATGATAGTGGTATAAAGACAGATACACACACACATTTATCAATGGAACAAAATAGAGAATCCAGGAAAAATATGGTTTTTTAAAAAGGCATTAATGAAAGTCACTGGAAGAAAAGTGTATCTTTTTGATCAACAGTGCTGGAAGAAACTGCATGGAAGAAACTGAACCTTGATCCTTGCCTCATAGCATAATAAAAAATAATTTGGAAAGGATCACATACCTAACTGCAAAGGCCAAAACTACACAATGACAAGAGAAAAGAAAGCATCACTTCAAGTCTGGGTGACACGGCAAAAAAATTTATGCAAAACACAAAACATAGACAGAAAAGCGAAAAAACTGGAATTCTGCCTGTCAAAAAATACCAACAAGAAAGTGAAAAGGCAATAAACTGAAAGGAATTGTTTGTAAAACATCTGACAAAAGATTTATATCCAAAATATTTAAAGAATTTAAATTCAATAAGACAACAGGCCAAATAGAAGTTGGTGAAAGATTTCATAAGTACATTACAAAAGAAGCTATCCAACTGGCCAGTAAGTATATTCAAGGTGCCCAATATCAGTATTCATCAGAGAAAAGCAAATTAAAACTCAGTTTACATTTACAAGAACAGCTCATACACCGCTAAGAATGAAAAATGGTATAGTTCTCTTGGAATACTTTCTTGGAGGTTCCTAATAAAGCTAAACAGATGCCTGCTTTGTGAGCCAACAATTCCAGTCCTAGGTGTATGCTCAAAATATATGAATTCGTATGCAAAAAAAAAAAAATGCATACGTCAAAAAAAAAAAAAAGACTTGTACAGGGAAGTTTATAGCAGTTTTATTCATAAAAGGCTAAATGCTGAAAACAATAGGACAATAGGCTGTATTATAGTTATGCTACATTGCAATGTAAAAACATGAACTAGTGTCACAGGTAACACGTGGATGAATCTCAAAAACATTAAATAAAAGGAGCCAGACATGAAAGAGTATCTATAGGATAATTTCATTTACATGAAGTTCAATATAGACAAAATTAATCTATGATGATAAAAGTCACAGTGATAATCTCTAGGTCAAAGGTAGTATATTGACTGGAAGGGGCATGAAGGAATTTTCTGGCGTGATGGAAATATTCTAATTTGTTCCGAGTAGTGATATATACAGGTATAAAAATACATCAAGTTGTATGATTATATTCCTGCTATATGTAAATTATACCTTCCCTAACTTAAAAAAATTCTTCGAAGGTGACCCAAAGTACCTGGAAGGGGCTTTGGAAATAATCTACTTCAATTCCTTCATTTCTTATGGAAGAAAGCCTTGGGTTTCAAAGCAATTTACCAAACAGGTAATTCTAGGCAGAGTGGAGACTAGAACCAAAGATTCCTAAATTACTAGTCTCTATTCTTTCCATTACAGCAACTTTCCAAAACAAGACTTTTCCCGGGAACAATTATTTTCACTTCGATTATTTGCTTTAGCTTTTCTCTGACAGTTTTCAACAATATCCAGGGGACTATCATGAGCTCTGGTTCCGACCAGTTGCCTGGGTGAGGTCCCAGGCTGCTTTTTAATTGCTCTCTGGGCTTACATATTCAATGGAGAGAGACTCTTTTGTTTCTAAGTTTATAGATGGCACCTATAAGCATAAGCCTCTCAGGCTCTTGGACACAATTTAAAATAGTGTGGCACTAACAGTTTGACACTAATGTCACTAAGACAAATGGAATTCCCGGTTCAGACTTAAACAAATTCTAATACTGCCCCCAATATTGTCCCTCTGCCACCACGGTCTCAGGCAACAGACTACATAAACAGTCCAGCCTTGTATTAAAGATGTAGTAATAAAGGTACAAAAAAGAGAAGTTGGGTCTTTTGGCCAAAAAGCCCCTTGTAAATATGTGGTACCCCAGTATATCAACAGTAGGGAGAATTCCATCAATTCCTTCTCAAAATGCTTAGGAAAGACTTAAAGTCATGTCAAGGACTCGGTGCTTGCAATAGAGAAAGCAAAGGCGAGGTTTTAGTTGACACAAAGATTTATTCAAAGAAGCAATGTGTCACCAGAAAAAAGCTTTCCCAACAGCTTCTTCTACTTCTGTTTACAGTTTCTTCATCTTCAAGTGGGGCAATCTTTTTTTTTTCTTAATTGTGCTGAGCTAAAATTTTCCACATTGTTAACTTGAATTTCATCTTCTAACATCCTATAAATATTAGAAAGAAGAATGAAAGGAATATTTAAATCAGAAGGAGAGGGATGTGGCCGATCACCTTCCTCATGGGCAAAATAAGGTCTTTTCCCTATGCTCTTATCTCTAACACTTATTTTTGAATCTGTACAGACAAGTAGGTGCGCATTAGGTTAGAGTTGAAATAATGCATAAACTTCCTCTTTTCTAATAAAAAAGCCAATCTTAACATCTGAGTTTGAATATTTGCTAACTGTTTCAAGTATAAATAGTGTCAAAGTAAAATTACTGACCTCCTTTTTCCCCTCTGAGGGACTGTTCACAGGTCACGACTAAGCCTTCTTTTAATTTCGCCCTCATCCATAATCCTCTTACTGATCCCACATAGGCTTTGAATACTCAAGGTACAAGTATGCCTGGGCTTTTCGTCACCTTATAATCACAAAGAATATCTGGAAGTCTACTAAATGAAAACCACATCACGTATTCAAAGAAGTATCTCAAAATTTCTAAAGAACTTGATATCCTTTATATCTGAGAATTATTTTAAGAAATAACGAACACATCCCTGCCCGAAAAAGTGAAACAATTTTTTTGCGTAGGGGACCTTAAATTCTTTGTACAGATGCAGAGAAGACCAGATAGGTAGGAAACATCGCTTGTTCAAGGTTTCAGGCAATGTTCAAGGCCATGATTACAATGTCATGGTTCAGTCATTCGACTCTAGTTTTTAAAATCATGGTGCTAAGTAGCCTCACCATTGAATGACTAAACGGTGTTTCTTACAAATCTCTTTGCTTCTTACCACCAGCATCTCTTGTGTCTCTGATGGCTTTAGGACACAGTGACTAAGTCTTTCTGCCTCAGATTGGAATGACAACTGTAGATACAGTGAAATATAATCCTTAGGAATATTCTTCCCCCAGTACTTCAGAAAAATCTCTGTAAAATAAAAGCATGTCTCTATATGAACATCCCTCCTAGCAGAGATTTGACTTAAATCATCTCCTCGTCGCCTACCCAACCATACTTCTCTACTAAGTGTTATTTTGTTTTTGTAAATGTCCGATGCACCAAATGTCAAATACATAAAGCAGGCATAAATGATCATTATAAAATCAGTCAAAGCAGGCATAAATGATCATTATAAAATCAGTCAAAGCAGGCATAAATGATCATTATAAAAATCAATCAAATCAAACCAGTTTGGGTTTTTAAGTGTCTCACCTTCTTCAGTAAACAAATTATTTTGATAATGGGAAAAACTGGGTGCCGCAAAAGTATCTCCTGGATTAACGAATTTCTTAGAAATTATTTAGATTACTTCAATTATACAACAAAAATAATATTTCTCTTGAGTCAAGAATGACAACAAACACCAGGTCTAGAACTCGGTCCCTATTTATAGAAACCTTTATTGTAACACTAATTCCTAATATACCAAAGCCTGCTCTAAAGGATAAGAACCCATTTTACTTAACTGTCACAATTTTCTTTCTCGTACTGTCATCTTCCATAGGAATGTACATAAATGCTGCCCCCACCACCTCCAATAACGTTTTCTCTATACAATGTTTACTTCTGTAGAGTTTGGCTAAGATGTCTGCTCTTCACATGAGCCAGGCAGAAGTCTGTCTTTCAAATCTCAGTTGCTTTGAGTTCTTTCTTGGTAAACATCAATTTCCATAGTAAAACCACAAACCAGGAGAAACAAACTTAGGATGAACTAGATCTTTCTAGGCTTTCTGTCTGGATGACTCCAAAGCGACTTTAGAGTTGTTATTAAGTTACCCAACAGATACAGCCCACAAGTCTGGGAACAAGAGGATCAGTCACCAAGGTGGGAAACAAACTTTGAATGGGGCATGGACAGCTATCTTTCTACTTTCTCTTCAGAGGTCCTACACCTTTATCAAAAGAACACATGTTATAAAGAACAAACAATGAGAAAAAATTCTTAGATACCTAACCAAAAGGAATGTACAGAGAAAAAAAAAGGTACTTTGTCTAGAAGTGTTATCTATGATTCGGAGACACTGATATTAATGAAAAATGGAATGATTCCTTCAAATTTCCTTTTATCTGGGTAGCCTTTGTATAAGGGTAAAATTCTATAAAGTACCCTTCCAGAATGGTCTTCTCCTTAGTCAAGAAGGCAACATCTCATAATTATCTAAGCTCAAAATTTTAGGTAAGATAGTACCCTTTTGAATCACCAAAGATCAGATGTTATGGGAATGACCTCTACTCAGAAAGCAGTTATAGATCTGCCAGTCCAAATACACATATTTATACAGAGATAGAAGCTGGTTCATAGGTATCTAAAGGCATAGAATTTATGCCATGCCTAAGTCACTGAAGTTAAGAAAAACACACGTATTTTAGGAAATGTTCTTCCATGTGAAGGAGTGAAGAACAGATACACTAGATGATCAAGAAATTATAAAGACAAAATTTCTTAGCAAAAGTGGTACAAGGCTCTGCTGATCTCTTTTAGTTTCAACAGAATAACACTGCCAGATAAATATACAGATATCTACAACATAACAGGCTGGCCCCAGGTATAAATAAAATATTTTCATTTGGAAGACTGTTACAACTGTCAAAAGATTTAATCATATCACATTAAATTTCTAAATTCTATGCCTCTGAAAGGTAATCATATGAAAAATAATTAAACCACCACGAGTTTAGACAAGAGTAAGAGCTGCCACTAGAATAGAAGGACAGTCATAAAATGTGCCATAGGAACAATTAAAAAGGCAATACATTTAGTTGTAGAAGCTGAATGAAGGTAAGACAAAGCAGGGGAGCCCAGTCAGAGGAGGTGCCACAGCAGTCCCATCTCCAAGCAAAAGCAATCCGAACTCCAGAAAACCATTTTCGTCACACGCAGCTGACTCCAATGCATGGGTCACAATCAGAGAAGCACTTCCTGGTTCACGAGCACTTGTACACATTTATTAGACTCTCTTTAATACAAGAACCTAAAGCAGAATTTTCCCATTCACTCCTTTTTTTATAAGGAACCCAAACTAGTTAGTCTCTAGTCTTCCTAAATATCAAAAGAAAAATAAGTCTGTTACAACAGCGCTCCTATTACATAGAGTAGATTAAGCTTCCCCAACAAAACATTATTCACTCACTTAAAAAATGCGTTGAACAAAAGGGATCCAAACCATTTGAGAAGTAGAGAATTATTCGTAACAGTCCAATTCCTCATCTACGGGGTTTCTTTAGCTCAAAGTTAGAGAAAGCGGCACACACATTTCATTGCTCTGTCTCAGAAAGGAACTATGGCTTTCTGGAATGAAAATAGGCTTAGAAAAATAACAACAGAGCTTAGTCACCAAGAAGTCCTTTCTCTACTCAAAAGATTAGTACTTTCGGGCAGAGGCTCACAGCTGTAGAACGATACCCTAGAATCTCCTACAATGCGTCTCTGATGCAAATGGAAGTAAATCAAGGAGCAAAGATCTAGTTTCTTTTTCAAACATCAATTTAAAAACTCTTCTCGCAGCAGACTGAAGTCAAATGATGGTTGCCAATAGTTCACGGAAATTCCTATCTGTGGCATGAGATGTAACCTGACAAAGAGCTAAAACTGAGATAGTACTACATGATAAATACGGCGTATTACCTCAGAGTAGAGCGCTGAATATGTCAACTTTTAATAATACCTTTAACTGCTTTAGCGACGTGTGTTTCACTTGACTGGGAGTCACTTGACTCTAAAACATTCATCATAGGACAGTTTAAGAATGTTAAAACCCCCCAACAAAGGCTACTACTGTAATCTTGAATCAAATACTTTAGGTTACAATATATTGCTTCCAGGATTCACGATGGTTAAATGATAATTCCAGATGAGCAGGATCTGTTAGCATTCTCAGATTGAAACTATCAAAAAGATTTATTGTTCAAGTCGCCCATCTCAATATTTCATTCAATGCAGGGAAGCAAGGATAGAGACTTCACACATTTCTGTGCTTGTTTCCAGGGGACGAACCATGGTTGCCAAGAGAAAGCAGAGGGACAAGTATGAGCTCTCTAAAGTAAGAGTCTACATTAAAAATGAAGACACAGCCCTGGATGTGGACAGCTAAATCAGACACAGGGTACAATCCACTGACAAAAAGATCAGAAAGCTAAGGAAATGTACAAAACCGGTTAGCTTTCAAAAATTGAAAATACATCCAGACACAGAATCAGAAACAGAAGCTTTGGTCTTTTAAAAGTGACCTTCGCAAATCAGTTTTGTGTTTGTTTCCATTTTCTTTCACAGTTTAAGCCTCAATCAAATCAGCAGTCTCTGGGGATTTTGAAATTGCTATAGATTAAAATCCTCTCTGACTCAACTGTTTGACTAATGCCGAGTATTTAATAATTCTACTCATAAGAGACTTTTTCTTGATGAAACCCTGCTGTTTGCTCTCTTCAGATGCTCTGCAGCTGCACCATAACAGAAAGCATCACTGTCCTTATTTTATCAATACATTTAGAGATGAAGAATGTCTCATTATAAACAGGTCTATACTTGGCAGACGCGGCAGAAAACAGTCTGACGATACTAATGCAGCCACTATCACCTCCAGAGGCAAAGATCTACTCCCAGGTACTAATGATACATATTCCTGGATTGGTTCCAAGGAGAGGAGGTTAATAACTGTGATAGATAGACTAAAGTTAAGTTAATGAATTTCTAAACTTTATGCTTTCAATAATAAAGCCATTTAAGCTACGGCACTTGGACTCTCCAATTCCACAGATCAGGCACTTTGATACTCAACAGGTTGAGTAAATTGAATCCATATATTGTATTTACGTTCTCTGTCAAGGTCGCTTCTCCACATTTGAGAGATCAAAGGCAAAACAGTCATCAACCCTGTAGCCTTCAATACTGTGTTCATTACATTTAATCAAGTGCCAACCCCACTGCATCATTCACCAACCTTAACAATACTTAAACGCATGGCATTGTTTAGCAACAAATGGAGGCACAGTATTGTTTTAACAAACACACACACACGTATACATACATGCACAACATGCACGCATGTCCCCAAACAAACGAACAAACAAAAAGAGGAAGGCAAAAAATATCATTCTCTCCATTGTGCAGGAAAAGAAATTTAAAATGCACAGAACTATCCAGCACAGATTTTGGAGGTGATTTTCTACCTGAGGCAGCATCAATCACGGTGGAAATTCCCCTTCGATCAGAGACTGGACGGGATGACCCTGGCATGCTGACTGGGTCAGAGCGGACCGGCTGGATCCTGCAAGGCAATTTAATTTAATTCACATATGTTACCGGCATCAAAACTGTCGCGTGCTACAACAGACCTTAAATCAGGAATGCTGGAATAGGCCAATCCATTAAAGAACCATTCATTCTAAAACGAGACAAAGAAGGGAACTGCAGTCCCTAATTCTTGCACAAAGCTAACGCACTGCAAACATTCCCTACACTCCGGACCTCTTCTCCTCTTTGTAAGTTACTCAATAGATTTTAAGTAAGGGGTTGAAAACTTGACATTAATTGAAAGGGATAAACTTAGTAGCATGGGAAAGGAAACAAAATACTTTATACCAAAACCTTTGACATTTCCAAGGGACAGATATGAAGAGTTTCAACACTCCTCAAATTCATGAATAGCACCATAGCTAGTAACACCTGCCATAAAAGGCAGCATATATACTAGATACAAAATTTTGAGCAACTCCCTTACAATCCTGAATGAGAGTTACTTTAATTATGACAAGAAGCATAGGAAAACAAAGCTGTGTTAATGTGGCGGCCACAGGTTTAGCTAGGATCGCTATTAGCTAACTGAGTTACCTCCATAAAATTACCAATTAGCATGTAAGAATCAATTAGAGTCTCAGCAAAACTGCAATTTACTACATATAATTTCAAGTTGCTTAGGAATGATAAATCTATAAATGCAAAGAGTCTCTTTCCAGCTGTATTAGATAAATACTATTAACATAAAAAAATCTGTGTGACTAGAAGATCTGAGAGCCCAGGCAACTTAGAGGAATAAAAACCTGTTACAGCAATATAAGCATGCATTTTTGGTAATTCATTCATTCAATGAGTATTTGCTGAATATTAAACGTGTGTCAGTATTATTCTAGGAACAGGCAGAAACAAGACATGAATTAGAAGGTCTATGTGTACGTATGTGGTCTAGCATATGGACATTCACGACTGATGCAAAAGGGAAGTGTGAAAATGAGTGAAATAGGCAATAAAAGCTCAGAATGAGAAAACGGGGTAATGACTACATGGTCCACAGCAGACTGAAAGATTTTGTGGAGGTGGAACAGGAATCGGATGTGTATACGGTAATAGGATATATATATGCAGAGGAGAAAGAGGTGCTCCTTAAGCATAGAGCTAGAACAAGCAGACCCTTGGATCAGTAACTAAGCCTCACAAATGCAGGGCAGCTTGAGAAGCATGATTTGGCTGAAGCATAGAGTTCCCAGTGGATCCTGATGGAAGAAAAGAGGTTGATAAACACCATGAGACAGATTACAGAAGACTGAAATGCCATGAATAGATTGCAGAAAGATTGCAGAAAAAGAGTAGTTACTGAAAGCACGGTTTAAATGTTTGTGTATTTAATGTGTGAAAAAAAGAACCATCTGACCCAACGCTGGAAGCTGGAAGTACTGAAAACAAAGACCCCTCGCTGCTAGTGAGGACAGCATGTACCACCCAACCTTTGTTCTACCCCAGCTGGTTTTGCTACCCCAGTCATAGTAATCCCATCACCTCACAGCAGAGATTAATCAGGTCCACAATGGGCAGGCCTAAGCGAATTTGGGCCAGTGAGAAAAGAGGAGCCGCTTATTTGAAATGTCTGGAAAAGATGTTTTCTGGTTCTTAACAGAAATAAGAAGCCAGACAGTTAGACATGGTCAGTTCATCCAAAGTAAAGCCCCCTCCTGGTCTAAACAACTTAAGTGGGCTAATAAATTTCCTATTATTAATTCAATTTGTATCAGGGTTTCTGAATAATCCAGAGTTGTGGGTGGGGTGAGCCAAGGCTGGCCACGAATTAATGTGTTGAAGCTGGCAAGAGATACACAGGCGTTTATCCTATTATTTTCTTTAACTTTAAATATGTTTATATATGTTTGAAATTTTTCCATAATAAAAATGACAAAAATAAAAACAAACTGGCAGAGGTGATGGAAATGTTCTGGAATTGGACAGCAGGGATACTGCCCAACATAGTGAATATACTAAAAACCGCTGAATTATACAGTGAATTTTATGTTGTGTGAATTATGTTTAACTTAAAATAATAGGAATAAGGTCTGAGGATCAAATGGATAACATGATGACTATAGTTGATAACACTGTATTATGTAACTAAAATTTGATGAAAGATTAAAACTTAGATGTCCTCACTAAAATAATCACAACATACATATGCTAAATATGTGAGCTGATGGATATGTTAACTAGGTGAAAAAATAAAATAATGAAGTAAAAGGAGCTAATCTTGATTAGAAAACTAGACTTTGTACCTCAGCTTCTTCTACATGGTCTATTTCTCAGATCTAAAAATAAATATTTCATTGACCTTTTTTACAGTTTAAATCCCTGCTCCAAGTAAGGAGCTGCCTTGAGTTTAAGCCACCCCTGACTCCCTTATGGACATGACAGTCAACTCTGTACCTGCCTGTTCCCCACTTAGGTTAGGATATAGGTAGGCAGACTATCACAGCACCACATAATTCTTTTTTTTTTTTTTATTTTTTACTATGTTATGTTAGTCACCATACAGTACATCCTTAGTTTTTGATGTAGTGTTCCATGATTCATTGTTTGCGTATAGTGCTCCATGCAATACGTGCCCTCCTTAATACCCATCACCAGGCTAGCCCATCCCCCCACCCCCCTTCCCTCTGAAACCCTCAGTTTGTTTCCCAGAGTCCACAGTCTCTTGTGGTTCATTCCCCCTTCTGTTTACCCCCCCTTCATTCTTCCCTTCCTTCTCCTACCGATCTCCCTGCTATTCCTTATGTTCCACGAATGAGTGAAACCATATGATAATTGTCTTTCTCTGCTTGACTTATTTCACTTAGCATAATCTCCTCCAGTCCCGTCCATGTTGCTGCAAATGTTGGGTAATCGTTCTTTCTGATTGCTGAGTAATATTCCATTGTATATATGGACCACATCTTCTTTATCCATTCTCTGTTGAAGGGCATCTCAGCTCCTTCCACAGTTTAGCTATTGTGGACAATGCTGCTATGAACATTGGGGTGCATACTGCCCTTCTCTTCACTATGTCTGTATCTTTGGGGTATACCCAGTAGTGCAATTGCTGGGTCATAGGGTAGCTCTATTTTTAACTTTTTGAGGGACCTCCACACTGTTTTCCAAAGAGCACCACATAATTCTTAATGATATCTTATGGTGTACAGGACAGGGTACCAGGTGTAAAGGGTCAGATGAATAAAAAACATCTAAATAAAGTTTTTACAATTTAAAGGAGAAAATAAGGCCAGCAGCCATAGTGCCATTGTACATAAGCCTAAAGAAATGTAGAAGAAATAGAGGTGAAGCACTCAGAGTAATCGGAAACAGGAATGAGGGGAATATAAATAGCTTGATTTCTAATTGGATGCTGAGCAGGAAATGGTACTAAAGAGGCCACTTAAAATTCAAATGATGTAAGTCAAATCTGAATTTCCCATCAAAACTGTGTTCTAATGGAAGTTAAGGTTTTAACCAAGGGCCCCTATGCTCACATTTTTAAATATAAATTACAAGAGCAATAAAAAAAAAGTATAAGCCTGTGACCCAGGATAAAGGTATCTAAAGTTTAAATGTATCCAATAAACAGGACAATATTTGGGATGCCTGGGTGGCTCAGTCAGTTAAGCATTTGACTCTTGGTCTCAGCTCAGGTCTTGATCTTGGGGTCGTGAGTTCAGGCCCCACGCAGGGTATGGAGCCTATTTAAAAAACAAAAACAAAAGGACAATATTCTAATCAAATATGTACAGTTTAAAATCATTTAAATGACGAATACTAGGAATGCTTTAGTGTAAAGAAAAAGGGAAGCCCCTGAGGAAAATTCTAGAAAGGACTGAGGACAGTAGCTGTCTGAAGAAGCAAGTTAGAGAGTTCTTAGATGAAGGGCTATGTCTGAAGTAAAGAGTCATTTAAGCAAGCTGGAGGTCACAAAGCAAAGGAACAGAGCTGTGTATATAGGAGACCTAGAGATATCTTCCAGAGAAAAGAGACAAGGGCTTATTATAGTACCAGGTGACAGTCATCAGGGAAAAAAAAAGGATCTTGTGAATAGTTCAATAAAGAGAATAAACATAGTTTAATGGATTGTCTATTTTAAATGCCTTAGTATTAACATTTGAGTACCCACATGACTTATAAACATGAATGACTACACACTGAATCATTAAGTCGAGGACTGATAACTTCCTAAAAATGGACTATCTACACTGGATTACATTTTACAGTTGGTATCAGTGAAAACTGGTCTAGCACTCAGTATTGTTACTATTGCCTGACATCTTGGGGGGAAAAGTTCTACTTCTGAAAAGCTGGAAGACATGCTAGGTTTAAAAAAAAAAAAGCAAAAATGTATGAAAGAAAGAAATTAAGTACAAAGCAAACAAATAAAAAGTTAAGCCTCTGAAAAAGGAATTATAGGAGACATGTTCCATTATATGAATTACTCTTTTATTTTTATTTTTTAATTTTTATTTATTTTTTATTTATTTTTATTTATTATTTTTTTTTAATATTTTATTTATTTATTTGACAGAGATAGAGACAGCCAGCGAGAGAGGGAACACAAGCAGGGGGAGTGGGAGAGGAAGAAGCAGGCTCACAGCAGAGGAGCCTGATGTGGGGCTCGATCCCACAACAGCGGGATCATGCCCTGAGCCGAAGGCAGATGCTTAACCGCTGTGCCACCCAGGCGCCCCTATTTTTTATTTTTTTTTTAAGATTTTATTTATTTGACAGAGAGAGACAGCCAGCAAGAGAAGGAACACAAGCAGGGGGAGTGGGAGAGGAAGAAGCAGGCTCCCAGCAGAGGAGCCTGATGTGGGGCTTGATCCCAGAACTGCGGGATCACGCCCTGAGCCAAAGGCAGATGCTTAACGACTGCGCCACCCAGGCGCCCCTCTTTTATTTTTAAAGCAAGCTCTACACCCAATGTGGGGCTTGAACTCACAACCCTGAGATCAGGAGTCCCATGCTCTACAGACTGAGCCAGATAGGCACCCCGTGAATAATTCTTATTATTTTATTTTTTTTTAGATTTTTTTAAAATTTATTTTATTTGAGAGAGAGAGAGACAGCCAGCAAGAGAGGGAACACAGGCAGGGGGAGTGGGGGAGGAAGAAGCAGGCTCCCAGCGGAAGAGCCTGACGTGAGGCTCAATCCCAGAACTCCGGGATCACTCCCTGAGCCGAAGGCAGACGCTTAACGACTGAGCCACCCAGGCGCCCCGCCGCGAATAATTCTTAAGGAAGAAACATCTAGGCCTAATCCACCTCTGCAATAGCTTTTGTATTGTTAGACAAACAGATATTGACAGAGGTATATAAAAACATATTTCCAATATATAATTGGGACACATTTTTCCATAATTTTTAAAGAGATGTAAGAAAAAGGTCTATTTTAGATTCAAGTAAGACACATCACAGAACTTTTTATAAGAGAAGACAAGGAAAGGGAGAGTACATTGCATTAGACTGAGCCCTTCACTGTTGTACCAGAATGTGTCAGGTCTGGATATAACAAATTAAACTGGTAAGCAAACCTGAGACTACAAAAGTCAAAAAGTTCTCAGTTGCATTAGAAAAAATATTTAATAATAAAAAGCATATATCGTACGCCTTGTACTATGATTCTTACAAGTGAGGGTCAGAAAATATATATGATGAATATATATATATATATATATGAATATTTATATATGATATATATGATAAACTATAAGTGAATTTATATCAGTTCTTTCTCATTCAAAAACTTTTTAAAGCCTAAAAGAAGGAATAAGCAGGATTCAGATGAAGGTTAGTTGAAAGATGAAGTGTCAGTATCGGGAAAGGAGGGCACCCTCAGACTTTAAGCAGTTAGAAATATGAGGAAGGCAGCATAAAATGAGATTAAAAAAAAAAACCACTGAATATCAGATTTAGGGACATACCATCTGAAGCACAAATATTTATTGACTGTAAGGAGATCCCACATAAGATTCCCAGCAATAATAATGAATCACAAGCTACAGTGGATATATTTTGCACCATAAAACTGTGCCAAAAGGGAAAATGTCAATATTACCTAAGATGCTCATTAAAAATGAATATATTAATCCAGTCAAATCATGCCCTAGTTTTATTTCTTACCTGAGACTGTTGAGATCAAGATCATCTGTATCAAAATCCAAAAGGGGCTGTGGAGTATCGCTTGGACCGTGAGACTGCAACACGGATGAACTGGATGATATGACTGTGGTTTGGCCTGAGGGATGGATGGTTTTGAACTGGAACTGTGGACCCATCCACAGACGTCTGTGGGGTCCAGTGTGTGTTACAATTTCTACCTGGAACAGATTATGAATCATGATTCAAATGTTTTACGACCTCCTTTGAAGAGCCTTTCGCGATTCCCCCATCCTGTCTCCGAACACCCTCCAAGCCCATCTTAACCAAGTGGGAGAGGTACGGGGCATCCACAATCAAAAGGCAAAGGTAATCACAGCCTATATGCACGTTCTCTACATCATTCTATTGATTTTTACCAAAATAAACAAAAACATTCATTTTGTGTGCATATGTGTATATGTATTTATACGGGTGTGAACACTCACACGTGTGCGTGCGCACACACACACACACACACACATATACAACACAAAAGTCAAAGAGTAAAAGGACCAGTTGCCTGCCTCATATAACTATCATCAACTCCCTAGGGACTACCTTCTTTATTCATTCCAGACAGTACTTACCACTTTGTGGGCATGCACTGAATACTACACCTATCAATCCACAGATTAAAAGTAATTCCTTCACTGAGGACCAAGCTCATGACAAACTTGAAGTTGTTCTTGAACTATCCAAGGAAAAGAAGAGGTCTGAAAACATTTTCAACACCCAAAGCCAGTTTCTTTCCATAATTAAATATTATAATTTTCACTATGCTACCCTCAAAATCCCCCAAATCAACTTTTAAATGAAGAGAGTCTTATATACTTTCTCTCAGACTAGATTGGTCTTCAAAATACCATTATTTAATTAGACTGTTTCCTCCACTACCACGAACATCGACACAGGTATTTAAAGAGCTGCAAAACAGTAATGCTAAAATGTTTAGGAATTTCATGCTCTATGGAGGGGATAGGGAATGGTGCCAACATGAAAGACTTTAAAGACAAAGTAGAGAGTAGAAGATACAGAGTATGATCTGAAGATAAACATATCATATGATTTTATACATGAGTAACTTGATGAAGAGACGAAATATGCAAACGTTTGGTGAAAGACTACCTCTCCAGGTCCTTAACTGCTACATCCACGTCTGGATATACACTTTATGGAACTGACTTCCCATGCGCCTTAGTTTTGTCCTGAGTTCTTTTATATTCAATCACATTTCTCTGATTGCAGTGATGAATTCTTAACAAAACATAACTGAAAAGGTTCACAGAGTGAAGCTCTGTGTTTGGTAAGTCCTAAAGGGCAAAAGCATCATGGTCTTGGAACAATATTCACATTCCCACTAATCACAGGGCGAAAAATACTCAGATTTAGGACAGCGATTTCTGATTCAAGTAGTCGTATTCTGCAATGTAAATTAGGCCACAGATAAAGCATTCTGTGTATTTTAAGCTCAAAACCATCCGTGTCACAGAGCCGAGAGGTAAACAGATGCCTATGCAATTTCACTGAGGCGACGGCCAGATGTTCCTATTCACTCTCCTGTTGTGTGCAGTACAAACATATTGTATATACTTTCGCACTGACAGCACACATTACCCCTTTTTCTAATTGAAAAGTTGAAGTGAAGGACAGTGGTTTCTTTGCCAGCATTTTTCCCCCGTGGTATCCTCAAGGAAGGAGGCACCTCCGTATACCAGGAACCGAAGCATCGACCCTCCTTCAAGGGGCTTCCCGTGAGTACTTGAAGTGTCATGAAACCTATGTCACCTAGAAACAATCTAATGCCCCGGCTTCCAGATTCCCTTTAGTTTTTGAGGCTCCCCTCCCCGAGAAAGCAGTGAAACTGCACGGGCCTCCACAGAGGCACCTGTCTGGTGAAAAGCCACTTGGATTGGTAATCTGAGACAGGTCATTAACTTCACCAAATGATGTCAGACTGGAGGCAGACATAACAGCATTTGTAATGAAGTCATTCGTAATCTCATCATTTTGAAATCTGCCCAAGTATCTTTTATTTCAAAGCCCGTGAGATGAAGACAGCTTCACCTGGCAAGGGGAGGAAGGGTCAGCTGGAGCTGTCACAGGACTGGCTGGCTCAGAGACCACTGGAGGCAGCAGCACGGGAGCCGAGGAAAGGAGCCCAGCTGGGCACGATCAGGACGTGTGCAGATTAGAAGGCTGACCTTTCCTAGTCGGAGTACGGGCCCAATCTTCAGAAAATGTTGGCTCCACAAAACAGAGCCCACACATTGTTGAATGGCTTCATGGTTTCAACAAGGCCAATTCTCATTTTAATCCAAACGGTCCATCTAAATTAACCCAAGGTTCAAGGGATATAAATGGATTGTTTAAAAGCTATGTATATTTTATGCCCTCTGTATGAAAGTTAATGTACACACACAACACACACACACACACACACACATATATATATAATACATATAAAATATATGTATATGTATCCTTGCAGCAGTATTTATAAGAAATTCTTAATATGGAAAGACAACTGATGAATTCTTGGAGATCCTACAAAGAGTTCCCAATTCCGCCCATTTTCCTCGAAGGAAAATAACTTTTAAGTTCTTAGAATTCAAGAACAAACACGGACAATGGATTTCTGTTTTCTGTCACTTTAACAGGCCAAACATTTTAGAGCTTTACCTGAGAAAGCCATTCTTCATCTTCCTGTCCACTATGGTCAGAAGCTAAACTGTCATAGGACCCGTGCCGAGTAATGGGCCCCGGACTTCCAGGGGGAACCACTGTAGGAGAAAGAAAGCATATTTAAACAAGTTTAACCCATGCAGTGAAAAAATTCATGTGGCTGCAACCATCCTGGATCCTATGTTAATTTCTAAGATAAAATATGACATTTAATGCACAAGGCAATTCAAATAATTAGTGAACAAGAAAGACTCAATTTCTTAGGAGTAAGAAAGATCTCCAAGTAAGAGTACACTTTGGAAAGTTATCTCCAGGAATTTCGTCAGGACAGATATCAGTGTAAAAGAAATGAACAGCCAACTGCACCTCAGCAGCACGAGGACATGAAGGAGGAGTGACAATCCCATGACACATGCTCTGGGATTCAGGACATTTCAATCATCTCCAACTAACAAAGAAATTAATCTGATGCAGTTCCTATAATTTGGGAAGGAATTTTTACAACAAACATCAAGATTCCTGAAGAGTCTATTTAGTAGTTTCATATAAATTAAAAGCCATAAATATGCATTTTTAACTTAAAAATACTTCTAGTTCCTGAAACATTTCGTTTATCCAAAGAAATATTTCATTTTCTTGGGTACTTCAGTAGTTTCCCCAATTCTTAAGTAGTAGAATATAGGCTTAAAATACAAAGCGCCTATTTTCTCATATGAAGAAGAACCTTTGCTTAGTCAAAGCAATAAAATTATTCAACAAACATTGAGTTGCTGCTATAAACCAAATATTACCCCCCCCAAAACGTAGCCTCTTCTTTTTAAAGTCCCATAGTATTTATTTATTTTTATTATAAAATTGACTATTTTTTTGGAATACTTTTAAGTTCACAGAAAAATTGAGCAGAAGACAAAGTGATTTCTCATACTCTCTGCCCCTATTTATGATTTTAATACTCAGAGAAATAAAGCAGTGAAGTACTGGGGGAAGTAGGAAAAAAAGGAAAAAAGGAGGAAGAAAAGTATATGAGTATTTAAAAAAGACGAAATAGAAAAGAACGAGATGCAGAAAATTATCTCATAATTTCCATCACCCGGAAACTGGTGTGTATGCATCTACAAATGCTACATTCGTTAGGCTACATTCTTAAAAACGAAATAAAAGGATATAAACATATTTAAATCTCTTAATGCTTATTAGGAGTTATACTCCTTCACAAGCAGTGACCGAGAATACTAATCTCACTGCACTCTTGCCAGACAAGGCATTCTGAAGAACTAAATCTTAGTGAAATAGAGGAGAAGAACCTAGGGCAAGGTTTTAAAGGATGCGCGCTCAAAAAAAACCTAACTTACTTAACTGGCTGGTGGAGAAGTGGTACCTAAGCCATCAACTACCATTCAGAGAGGGATAAATAGTATTAAAGTGTAAGATTTGCAGAGGTGAAAACGATTAGCTACTGTTTTTTCAAAATCATAGTTCTACTTCTAAGAGGTATGCTGGCATTTGGCACAAAACATCAGTGATCACCAAAGCATAACATTTAATTCCTTACGCTTCTCAACAATTATCATGAAGAAAAGAGCATCATAATAATTATCTAATTAATATTTAAGCATCCTCTTGGGAATAATTTTGGTGTATACTGCAAAACTATTAAGTAAATTTATGTTTGCAAAAGGCTTTGTTCCTAAACCATTTGTTATCTTTTCAATAAATAAATTTTATATAAAATTCTTTTTTGAGGGGCGCCTGGGTGGCTCAGTCGTTAAGCGTCTGCCTTCGGCTCAGGGCGTGATCCTGGCGTTATGGGATCGAGCCCCACATTAGGCTCCTCCGCTATGAGCCTGCTTCTTCCCCTCCAACTCCCCCTGCTTGTGTTCCCTCTCTCGCTGGCTGTCTCTCTCTCTGTCAAATAAATAAAATGCTTAATAAATAAATACATACATAAATAAATAAATAAATAAATAAATAAATAAATAAAATTCCTTTTTTAAAAAGATTTATTTATTTATTTTAGAGAGAGAGCGAGCGGGGGGAAGGAGCAGAGGGAGAGGGAGGAGAGAATCTCAAGCGGACTCCCACTGAGCACAGAGCCCAACGTGGGGCTCAATCTCACAACCCTGAGATCATGACCTGAGCTGAAATCAAGAATCGAACACTTAAACCAACTGAGCCACCCAGGCGCCCCCATATTAAGTTCTTAATAGAGAACAGAACAAGTGGGTCCTCCAAACCCTCTATAAATAGTAGTCAAGAAGGTGACTAAGGACAAATATCTAAAGGTCAGGACATACTTTGGAAAGGAGCTGAGGGCGGAGAAGATTTTAAAGAGGTGAGAGAATAGGCCATGCAGATATCTGAGGGGGAAGTGTCACAAAGAGACTATCAAGTACAAAGATTTTGAAGTGGGAGCATAAGGAAAATGTTTTGGTAATTATTAGGAGGCTGACATGGTTGGGTGTGGTGAGGCAGGTTGAGAATGGAAGATGAGTCAGTAAAACAAAGGGGGTGGGGAGGGAGGACCAGCAGGTGGCTTCGGGCTTTTTTCCCCCAATAAAGCTAGGGTAATTGAAAGACATTAGAAAGTGTGTAAAGAGAAGTGAGAAATTACATCCTTGTATAACTAACTAGTATTTAATGAGAATGTTTTCAAGAGTTCACGTTGCATTCTATATATGCTGAGCCCAGGCTAGTACCTGTCACAGAATAAGCACTCTGTAAGTATTAAGTGAATGGAATTTTGGAGTCCGGACTAAGTAAGGACACCAGAATGGATGGACATTTATCTATCCATTATCAAAATGGGATGAACTTAAACAGAATACAGTGTCAGGGAAGGGGTAAGGAGTAGGATTGTAGATGAAACAAGATTAGTCATGAGTTGATCATTGCTGAAGCTGGATGACAGGCACAAGGAGAGTCATTATATTATTATTTTCTAATTTTGTGTATGCTTGGCATTTTCCATAGTAAAAAGTTCAAAAAAGAATAATATGAAAAAGAATCCTCCTACTGCCAACCGTCCCCCTACTTTCCAAAGAAAGTGATAAAAATACCAAATACATATCTATGAAACATTAAATCTGAATCGTGAATTCCTAGAGATTTTAAGAGTTCCATACCTTATGTTCACTAAAAAATAGTTTTCCAATAGCTTTGAAGCATCCAGAAGATTCACAATATAAAATACAAGTGCAATGGGATAACATTTTCAATATCAAATAAATATCCTTCCCTCTCCCTCATATTTCTTTGTGTTTAAAAATTTTCCCCAATCCAGGTGGGAAGAACATTCCATGTTCACTCGTTAAGGAAGCAATGACATACCAAGTCACGATGAAAAAAGAATTCAAAACCTTGACCCTGGCATAAGAAAAAAAAAACCCTGAAAGTATGATAATTAAAAGCAAGGCTTCCATACTCTCTAACTAGTCAATTATTAGGAGAGATTGAGATTAGAGCAAGAGTGCCATCAGCAGAAAGGGGTAAAAGAGGGTCCTTAAAGAAGGGTAAAAAAAATGACAGAATCCCAGGAGTTTTAGGGATAAAACATCTGTGAAAAATCCTATCTTCGTTCTTGGGTAAAGTTCAAGGAAGTAGCAAGAGATCCCACATGGTTCAAGAGAAGAAGAGGTGTGCACACTGTGTGTCTACACAGTCAAATCTGTGATAACCTCTCCAAGTTCCCTGTGGATCAGCTGAGAATAATACTGTGTATGTGTACAAGAGGAATATGGATGAGATCCAGAGAACTGACAGGCTTTGAAAAGGCTCTGAAGTGGAAACAAGGATGGATACCACAGAGACCTACTGAACCAGTAACCAATGATCAGTTGGGAACTGGGACATCCCAGGGGTAACAACAATAAGGATAAAACATCTCCAACTCTCCCATCTCTTATCTTTGCACTCTGCAGGTCCTACAGAATTTAGAAGCAATTTTGGAGGAGGTATAACTGACTTAGATTAATTTTTCCACACTCGTTAGAAAGAAGGCACAAAAGAGAATTACATAAGAGAGTTTGTTTATCGAAAAAAATTAAGTTCCACGTCTCACAAGCCTGAGTTTAATGGACCAACACAGACATCTTCTATATACAGAAAAATGTTCAGTATCTTTTACATTTACCAACTATTCTTAGATCATTAATAAACTTGAGACAGGAAAAGAATATGGAATTTTGTAATAAAAATCTCTGCCATGTTCCTTCCCTGCCTTAGGAACAGTAATTTAAAACAAACCTATCCATCTGACTAGAAAGGCTACCCTGCCAATTTACTTTAGAGAATACAACTTCAAAAGCACTGCCTCTGCACACAGGCATGTGGTAAGTACAGAGCGACAAGAAGGGCAGGATGAGCAGATCATCGTGAGGTAACTGTGAGCCAGACTTTGTTTAGATTGTGTTCTCAGGAAAGCAGCTCAGGCTTCTGGTGGGTAAATAAATGCTAAAAAAATCACGAAGTGTATTTTGCTGTCTTACAGTGATATATGGGTGTGTCTATGTGTTCATATGTGTGTTTCTATGTATATATTTATATATTTTCATATGTGTTTATGTACAAAGCAAACAAAAACAAATCCGCTTCTGTGCCGAGCTTTGCAAATTAGTCCTGTTATCAAAACCCAAAAAACTTCCAAGTCGGTAGAACAACATAAGTAAAATTATGAACAGAAGGATGAAATGCTCCTTTGTTAACGACCCCATGTCTGAATCCCACATAACAAAATTCTCAATATTATAAAGTGGAAATGTCAATTCATAATATAACTTCTCAAATATGTAAATAGTTTGCACAAGTTCTCTGGTTTTGAATTTTTAGATGTCTTCTGTTCCATAACGTAAGAATCAATCAGTATAGAATTTTTACAAATTACCCATATAAAAGTATTTCCGAGTTAGAGAAAGTTAAAAGTATTAATTTAGATGCTGTTAAACTACAGCTACGAAGTATTAGCTACTCAAATAATAACTGCTAAATTAAACAGTTATAAACGTTGTATTTTTTTTAAGATTTTATTTTATTTATTTGGGGCACCTGGGTGGCTCAGTCAGTTAAGCGTCTGCTTCGGCTTGGATCATGATCCCAGGGTCCTGGGATTGAGCCCCGCATCAGCTTCCTCTGCCTGCCACTCCCCCTGCTCGTGCTCTCTCTCTCTCAAATAAATAAATAAAATCTTTTTTAAAAAGATTATTTGAGAGACAGAGAGAGAGAGAGAGAGAGAGAGAGAGAGAGAGCACGAGTGGGGGGGGCAACTCCCTGCCAAGAAGAGGCCTGATGTGGGGCTGGATCCCAGGACCCTGAGGTCATGACCTGAGCCAAAATCAGACACAACCCACTGAACCGCCCAAGCACCCCAAGAGTTATAAACATTGTATTAACAGACATCTAAAGACACTCAAGGGGCGCCTGGGTGGCTCAGTCATTAAGCATCTGCCTTCGGCTCAGGTCATGATCCCAGGGTGCTGGGATGGAGCTCTGCATCGGGTGCCCTGCTCAGTGGGAAGCCTGCTTCTCCCTCCCTGCTCACCCTGCTTGTGTTTCCTCTCTCACTGTCTCTCTCTGTCAAAATAAAACAAACAAAAAAAGACACTCTAAAGTCTTCTTTTTAACACTGGTTAATAGAATGAATATAGACTATTACTTGTAGGTTAGGATATGTAAGATTAAATCAAGGTTCCAAAAATGAGTTATTACTCGGGGCGCCTGGGTGGCTCAGTCGTTAAGCGTCTGCCTTCGGCTCACGGCGTGATCCCGGAGTCCTGGGATCGAGCCCCACATCAGGCTCCTCAACTGGGAGCCTGCTTCTTCCTCTCCCACTCCCCCTGCCTGTGTTCCCTCTTTCACTGGCTGTCTCTCTCTCTCTCTCTGCCAAATAAATAAATAAAATCTTTAAAAAAAAGAATGAGTTATTACTAGTTGTAGAGAAATTTACATCTCTTGACATTTCAGGATGTTTTTCCCAAAACGGTAACAGTATATCCTCAATTCCAAAGAACCAAATTCTTTCTAAAATATCTGAAAAGTAATAACTAGATCTCAGTAACCTAGGTTCACCTGCAAAATATCTAGTCTTCCAGTGAGAAGACTAAGTTTTTACCATTAATATATTGAATATATTAGGGCAGGTAATTCTTTTTCTTAGTGTATTGAGCATGGTTTAGATATTCAGAAAAAAGCCAGATCTCCTAACTGTGGAGATTACAACAGAACGCACAGAGTCTAGGTATTCTGTTAAGATGAAAGAATAAACAGAATACTTATTTGCTCCCAGCACCACTTGCTCTTAAAGCAATGAAAGAAAAAAAGATTTGACAATGCATATCGAAATAAACAGACCAACCACTTACAGGTTATAAGCATCCTTTTAACACAAACTAACACAGAACTTATTTGTGAAGCCAACGAAGGAAAAATCTATTTGGTTATGTTCTGTTCTTGTTCTACTCTTCTGTGCATTTCTTGAACTCCCAGTAATAAATTCTCTTACATGGAACTCTGGAAGCTTCAGAGGACATAGCTAACCTCCTATAGGTTCTGCTGCCAGTGAACTCCACACACCCAACTTCAGGGGATGGTAAAAAGCTATTCTCCTTGAAATGAACCTCAGTGCAATTGGAATCAGGGAAATCTTCTTCTCAAGTAAGGGGCAAAACGCTAGTCCAACTGGTATCTAGTTTTTTATGTGAGATACAACTCTCTGCTTTAGCTCCTGTTGAAAAACCTACAATATGCCTATAAGCTGAACATATAAATCTAGAAAGAGACTTAGGGAGTCTTAATATGAAGAAATGATGGTTGGATCCAAAGGTTTTTATTTGGAGAAGTGAGTGTGAGCTGGGTCATACTGGCAGCCGTGTGGGCAGTGGAACAAAGTCTTCTTCGAAAGATTCAAGACCAAATGCAGCTTGTTTCCTACTCCCTATCGTAACCCCACCAACCCTCCCAAACAATAAACCCTTCGCCACACTGAAATCTCTAGTGGAGACCTGAGAGGTGAATAATGTTGTGCTGGCATTATTCGGTCCTTTCAGTTACTTAGGGGAACAACATTCCTTTTTCTACCAAAAGAGAAATTTGTGAGTTAAATGACATCATATTGCCTTGAATGAAACAGCTCAGGCTCAAAGTTCACCCAAAGGCCAACAATGATAAACTCTCTTCCAAAGACAAATTTCAATACATTTTTTAGTACTTATTAAAAACAGCATTTATACAGCAGCCAGACAATAAGAGAGGGCTCTTTACCAAACCGTTTCTGATCAGAAAGCACTCGGGACCTGAGGAAGAAACACTGCTTGGGAATGCAGTTTCCTAGCACAGAACCCAAAATCTGGTTTAAAAAGTGAGGCTCAAAAGACAAATCATCTAAAGGCAACGTGGTCTATAGGCGTTTCCCAATGAACAAGCAATTCACAAAAGAGGAAATACAACAGCCAACAAGCACGGTAAATTGTAGTCGTCACAGACTTGCAAATTCCAGCAAGTCAGGCTTTCATACTATCAAACTGGCAAAAATTAAACCCCGGCCTTTTAAACAATAATTTTTTAAAAAGGGAGAAGGCTCTCGGGTCAAAAATAACACACCTAAATACACTGGGAAATGGGAAGCATCCTTATTCTTATTAAGGAAGCAACTCTATTTCTACTAAGTCTAGAAGGAAGTTTTTCTCTGATTTATAACTGTTTCTATTAAACGTAAAGGGACTCACTGTATTTCACACACAGCGGAGTTAAGGCACGGCACTATTTATTACTGGCTATTCTGTTTATTAGGTGCCAACTCTCATACCAAAGCAACAACAGCTGAACTGATACAATATATGAAAGGGAACAAGCCTTACCCATGTTATATACTAAACGGATCGATGATTTCCCTTGCACCCTGACCCTGTGGTACCATAGATGTTCTCTAATTAATTATTAAAGTTTTCTAACAGTCAGTCATTGTACATCTCTGGTTTCACTTTCCTTTTATTCCACATTCCCAGAAGAACAGTCACAGGCAATATATAATGAGAAAAACGACATATCCTCATTGCCTATGAGATAATAGATTTCGCTGAATACCTGACAACACTGGGTGCGTCTCTTGCCCGCCCTGCTCTGTCTCCTTTCCCGACCCCCACGGCATCATCTAATATTCCCACAGAAGACATAAACTAAGGAGCTTTCATTTGTTATTCCGGCTGCCATAACGGTCATGTGACATACAGCATCTGGACAAGTTATACCTGGAGGTAGTCTGGAAGGGTTCACAATTTAGTTTTGCTCAACATCACCATAAATAGTGTAGAATGAAGAGAAAGAATAAAACATGCTGGCTTCATGCTAATAGCAAGATTGGTTATTCTACTAAACATTTCACACTAAAGAGACTGCAACAATCCCTTCAAAACATTTGCAATTAAGGTCAAGGTGGAGTTTATTTACCTGGAATGATATATACAGTGCCTATTTAATGTGTATTATGGCAACTCATTTCTTAGTACAACTATATTATATATACATTAAAACAATAGCAGGACAGCTTAGAAAGTCCACCCTTACTATTTTAAAAAGATCACATTATGGCTACATAATACCTTGCCTGTAGTTTATGGACAACAACTTTGTCTTACTATGGGCTGCAGAATCTAGCCAGACATGTAAGTCTAAACAACAAAAGCAGTCTTACGAAAGCTCACCTTTACGGAAGTGTAGGATACAAGGCATCACTTAGAGGAGTGGCCTCCCAGGAGGGGATGAGGAGGCTGGGGACAGAGACGGCTTATTTTTCAGTAAATATTCCTGGATACCTTTTAAACTGTATTTCCTGTGTACCTACTTAACATTTGTATTTATAAAAAGTCATGGAATAAGCACACTCCAATTGTTACGGTTAGTGCAGTCAATCCAGGAAGTCAAGAAAGGAAAACAGAGAAATCAGATGAATATCAATGAAAGATGGAAACCAATGTATGAAATAAAGGTTGAGCTTATTGCATAATGAGTCATACATTCCCGCCCCCCCCCCATTTTCTTAGGTTCGATGATGTTTTCTTTCAGGGGGAGTTGTGGACGTGCTCATATACACTCATTCTCCTACTCATTCCACATAGAGCCATTTATCATTATCTCTATTCACACACACAGATAGCAAACATAGGACCAGCTTTTAGCAACTGCTCAAGGACACGTGGTAGTATGTGTTTCTGTTGATGGAAATGACTATTTGCTGGAAGCCAGGTCTCCTAGTGCTAATTCTATGTAGAATCATGAGCTGTAATCCTTCAATAATGGCAAATGTATTCTTACAGATAACCCTCTATGTTAGATGCATTTCTTTCAAGAATAATCAATTCTCCACTCTAAATTCAAGGAACACTATAAAATATAATACCCTTTACAAAGAGACTAAGATGAGTAGAGGATATGCAGAAACTTTTGTGAATTGATGTCTTGAAGGTAAAAAAAAAAAATCACTGTTTTTGGTCATTAGACTGCATTCAGTTATCAATGTACCAATTTGTGTAAGTAGGCAATAGGCCAGTTATTGAAAACTCACTGTTCTTGGTCCCATCTATAATGGCATAGTTGAAGAGCAAACACTCTAATGTAGTTAGTCCAGCCTCCACAATAAAGTACAAAAAACAAAAATAAAGGGGAAGCAGTTGTTTGTAAATGTAAAAATGACAAAATCATTTTTTGCAAAGAATTAATGCAGGTTCTTCCCTGCTTCATGTACTTAGTATCTAGTTACATATTAGATAAGTCCTGATCATTATACAGCAGGAAGAATTAAGTACAGATTTTCTCCTGCCTAAGCAAAAGAGGTAAAGTTCTCTTGGCATGGAGAGTTAAAAGCTTTTAGGCGTGGAAGACATCAACGTTTGCAACCTATACGTAAGAATATAATAGAAATCTTTCCAAACAATCACTAAGGATCCAACAATGTGTTCCACACAATAGAGAAACTACAAGTTCAAATTTTTACCTCTAAATAAATCAGAAAATCCACAGAACCAGGAAGATAGGGGAAAGAATGAGACAGAGAATACTAGCCCACAGCCACCACAGGGTTTTCTCTCTTTCCAAATGCAAGACAACAGTTTCAAAGGTTTGCTCTCCCCTCTATTTCTCCGCAGTGTAAAACTACTAGAAAGAGTTGCCTCCACAAATCATTGCCATGGCGTAAACTACATATTATGTAATGGCCGAGTAGTTAAGTTTTTTTTAAGTCCTTATCATTAGATACATACTAAAATATTTGTAGGTGAAAAGATACAATAGTGGGTCTCATAATACTTTATCTGCCATACATTTAAAAAAAAAAAAGATTTTTTGGGTACAAAGTTGGCTCAATCAGTAGATCCTGTGACTCTTGATCTCGGGGTTGTCAGTTCGAGCCCCACATTGGTGTAGAGATTACTTCAAAATAAAATCTTTAGGGGTGCCTAGTGGCTCAGTTGGTTAAGTATCTGCCTTCGGCTCAGGTCATGATCCCAGGGTCCTGGGATCGAGCTCTGCCTCAGGCTCCCTGCTCCATGGAGAGTCTGTTTCTCCCTCTCCTTTTGCCCCTCCCCACCCCTGCTTGTGCACGCTCTCTCTTTTTCGCTCTCTCTCTCAAATAAATAAATAAAATATTTTTTTAATAAAATAAAATCTTAAAAGATTTTAAAGGAACAGAAAAAAAAACAAGAGAGGGACAACGTTGTTAACTGCTGAAGCTGGGTAGTAGGTAGCTTTGTTACACGGGTCACTGTCTTTCTGTGGATGCTTGAACATTTCCATACTTAAATTTTTTTTAGACTGTTGTGTGATTCTCGGAGTCCACAGTCTCTCATGCTTCATTCCCCCTTCTGATTACCCCCCCTTTCTTTATCCCTTTCTTCTCCTACCGATCTTCCTAGTTCTTATGTTCCATAGATGAGAGAAACCATATGATAATTGTCTTTCTCTGCTTGACTTATTTCACTTAGCATTATCTCCTCCAGAGGGGAAGGGGGTGGAGGAATGGGATAGGCTGGAGATGGGTGGTGGGGAGGGCACGTATTGCATGGTGCACTGGGTGTTATATGCAACTAATGAGTCATTGAATTTTACATCAAAAACCAGGGATGTACTGTATGGTGACTAACATAATATAATAAAAAATATTAAAATAAAATGAAATAAAATAAAAAGACTGCTGTGTGAAGGTTTGAAAAAAAACTGAGCAGATATGTCTTGATCTGCAGACTGACTCGGAGTCATCTTGATTCTTTTCTTGGCTAGGGTATGAGATGTGTGAAGTATCCAGAACTATGTTGTTTTCATACAGCACTGTATGTGTGAGAATCATTCATGGTAATTCCTTTAGCTCTGGTTTACTGGATAACATTTAATTTCTATTCTCTATAACAAATTCAAATAGTCTGTCCCTCCTTCATCTCTCCTTTCCCTTCCTTCTTTCTTTTTCTGCCTTCCTTTCCCCCCTCCTTCCCTTCTCCTTCATCTTTCTCTCTCATTGCTTTCCAAAAAAAATTTTTTTGAAAATCACCTAATTAATATTATATGAATACATGCTTATTATAAACCTCAAGAACATGAAGTAAAAAAATGAAAGGTTTACTGGAATAGTGAACAGTGATTCCAATGATAATCTTTCAGAAAATCAAATGTTCTTCTGGCACTTTAGAAGTCTTAAGTTTGAGAGTCTTACATTTTTAAGTAGAACTTTCAGAGCGTTAAGGCAACTATCACAAAGGATTCCCAGGGTAAAGCCTTTTAGAATGCACCGTAAACCAAGAAGAATTTCACTCCCTATAAAATTACTAAGGAAAGGAAGATACTCAAAACAAGTCTAAAAGAAATTTTCAATTTGCATCAATGAATTAGAATTGCTGAGTAAAATGTCTTTCTATAGTTTTGAAAATGCACACATATTAGGATAGAGCCACGCTTACCCAGGTGACCACTTAAGAACGGAAGAGATATGATCTAGCACAAATGTTTTATCTTCACTGTTGTCTGTTAACAACAAAGTATCTTTAGCAGTGCCATCTGGTAGGATTCCAGTCATAAAGCACTTGGAATTGAGAGAGACAAGAAAGACATCCAAGAGAACAAGGATATCACTTCAATTAACACCAACTACAACCGACAGCTATCTCTAGTGAGTTTTTATTCCATCCAAGATAATGTGTGAAGCTTTTTGGATAAATAATCTTATTTAGTCTAGCAACGATCCTGCAAAGCAGGTATTGCCAATTTCCCATTTCAAAGACAGGTAAACTAAAAAGCCCAGGGAGGTTAAGTTATTTGCCCCAAATCACTCAGCTAGCAGTTAATAGAAAAGGAATCTAGAACTGCAAACTCCAAAGACCATGTTTTAATTTGAAGTATAAACTGTTTCAATTCATCATGACTTTACCTAGTGAGTTCATTACTTTAAATTAAAATTTTCATATAAACATGTGAAAGATCTTATCCCCAAATACCTACTGTATCATTAACTCAGAGTCTCCATAATTTGTGTTCCATGTCTCCTTAATTTAATATAATCATTTTTACCATCTTAATAAACATCTATGGATCCTGATCTGAGATACCATCCAAAGCTATCAAACAATGCAGAAAAATTACCTTGACCAAAAGAGTTCACAACACAAGGAAGTTACAGACATTCAAGGAAACTTTACATATAATGACAGAAACAAAGAAACATATACTTTGGGCCACAGCTCTACATTCTCTGTAATATTCCTGAGGAATCAGAAGACTTCATTTTAGAAAATATTGAATTGGTTTTATATTTAGAAGTATATTGACATAACCATGAAGGACCACTGGCACCTGGAATATAGCCTTGGAAGGCAGCAAAGTGCCCAAGAGGAAAAAAAAAAAAAAACACCACCAAAAAAACCCTACTAGCCTCCAAATACTCCTTATAAATCTCAGCTCTGACCCAGACTTGACATCATATAAGAGTGATTCTGGTGTTCTTCATGTGGTCATAAAATACAAAGAAAGCATAGTAGAAAAGGCAAGGGACTGACGGTATAAAGGCTGAAGGCAACTCAGTGTTTCTCGTCTCTCTACCAAGTTCCACAAAATCACACGGCAAAAAGCCTCCTGTCATATGACAACAATAAGGAGAACAGATTCTAACTGTAGAGAGACAATCTATGGCATTCACCCACCTCCTTTATGCCTCGGTCACTGGGTGGTTACCTTTATTTAGTAAGACGGATCATGAGAAAATTTTTTTTCTGGAAAGGAGAAATTCAGTGATGATAAAAAGCTTATACAGCATCAAAGCAAAAGTAAAGCTTTGACTTAAAATGAGAATGCACATGTAAGATGGACAAATAGAGATAAAATGAAGAACTGAGCAAAAAGGATCAACTACAGAGTTTGCCTGGTATTTTCCACTTTTCTGGAATAATAACTAAAAACTGTTTTGCAGTCAGTAGAGCCTGAAACCTCTACACCACAGCAGAAATTGTCATTTTTGTATCAGTTAAAGGATAGTAGGTAAGAGCAGTCCTTCTATTAATGGCAAAGAAGTGTAGATACGCACGTAAGTAACACTACCATAAAGTAGAGATTTTTGTTTTAACAAAATCCATATTTATGTGATTATATTTCCTATGGTTGAGAGCAGCTATAATTAATGGATTTCCCTCCTTCTCTTAATGCAGCCATTTGTCAATTCAAATACAGAATGTCCAATCAATTTTGATGTATTTAGTAAGCAATTTGTCAAATGGTGCTATAATCCAGTTAATATATTAATTCTTGTCGTGGAGAGAGTTCTGACAACTACAGTTGACCCTTGAGCAAAATGGGAGTTAGGGGTGCCAAAGCCCCCCAATCAAAAATCCATGTATAACTTTTGATTCCCCCCAAACTTACTACTAATTGCCTATTGTGACTGGAAGGCTTACCAATAAACAGTCAACACGTATTTTGTATGTTGTATGTACTATATACTGTATTCTTACAATAAAATCAGCTAGAAAAAATTAAAATA
Source organism: Ursus americanus (assembly GCF_024610735.1). Taxonomy (NCBI): domain Eukaryota; kingdom Metazoa; phylum Chordata; class Mammalia; order Carnivora; family Ursidae; genus Ursus; species Ursus americanus. Next base: position 33,714,120 of record NC_142149.1, read on the forward strand.
TTATTAACAAAATCATAAGGAAGAAAAAATACATTTACAGTACTATACTATTAAAAAAAAATTCGCATATAAGTAGACCCACGCAGTTCAAACGCACGCTGTTGAAGGGTCAACCGTATGTGGTTTTCCATAACTGGTTTGGAGAGAAAAATCTGTCCTGGGACTCAAAGGTCATTCTCTGGAGATAACACCTCTATGTCCCAATATCTGAGAGCATGCTATAGCACATCACTTAACAGGAAAACTATTTTGCTGGAATAAAGACAGCTGGGTTCCCCTGGATAGTGTGGCTGCTGATTCCTTGTAATGAGCTGGGTTTCTCTGAATCCCTGTGTATCTCATATGTTTTTTAATAAAGTCAGCAAACCCATACATGTGATACTAAATGCAAAGTAAGTGCACTTCTAAGAGAGGTATAAGGCTTTACTAATGAAATGTATGGATTTTAAACTTTAAAAATACTTCTATAAATACTTTACATGACTCTAAAAACTTCTTCATATGAATTGCTAAGGAAGTAGTCTCAATCCTTAATTTTTCCTATCCCGACATTCTTTAGGCAAACACTCCTACCAGTACTTTACACGGACACTGTACTTAAAGGCCACACAGTTAGTTACTGGTAGTCAAGCTTCTTGGAAGGCTGACCTTCACTTTACGCAGCGTGAAGCTCTGGACATGACAGTTTTCTTACTTTGTAAATATATTTCATTCACTTATCACTATGCTATCTCCATCTTTTTCCAGGTCTCTCTACGCTCCAGGAGCTACAGCTGGAACAATCAGATGTGCCAGGCTTCCTGGTAGAAGAAATCTGGACTATAATAACCAAGAAAGGGTCAAATCCTTTCCCAAACTTTTTTCTTTCTTGCCTTTTTTTTTTTTTTAAGAGAGAGACAGCAAGCCAGCATGGGATGGGGTGTGGAGGGGCAGATGGAGGAGAGAGAGAATCTTAAACAGGATCCACACCCAGTGCAGAGCCCAACGTGGGGCTCGATCCCATGACCCTGAAATCATGACCTAAGCCAAAATCAAATGTTGGATGCTTAACCAACTGAGACATCCAGGTTCCCCACCCAACTTTTTCACAGGGAGATTTCACCACTACCAGTTTGGGCAGAGCAGAGGACTAGAAAACAGGTTTTTAACAAGTCACAGATAAACTCCACAGCACCTGGGCATATTTGGCAAACACCTTCCAAAGATGATGGCTCTCCCCATGCTCTATATCCAAATCTCTGTTTTTCTCTAACAGGAAAGACGAAAGCAGAGATGAAGGCAAACCCTTTCTAGAAAACAAAACTGGAAAATATGGCAAAAATTTTTTTTGAATTACAAGAAAGAAAAGGAACACTACATTCATCTTCCAGACATTAGACTCCCCTTAGCCCATTTATGAACCATGCAAGAGCAAAGGAAAAACAAAATTGCCAAAGTGATTTGGCACAAGCCTGTGTATTTTAAAACCTGCAATGTGTACGAGGCCTCCAGACTACCAGACGTCCCATTGTTTCATGTGTCTGCTGAGAAAGGTGCCCTATGTGTCAGAAAAGTGCACTGAATATTTTTCAATGACCCAGGGGGCAAAGGTCACTTATTATAAATGGATAATGAGACCTAATGCAGTGCTCTGAGTATGGACAAAGAAAGGGTCTATCCATAGCCCCTGGTGGATTGGTCATTCAGGCTTTTATTTCCTCTCCACACTTAATGGAGTCAAACAATTGACAGAAATTCTATAGAGAAGGCTGAAACTGAGAGAAACAACTGTATTCTAACTCTGATAGACAGATACAAATAGCGACCCTGAAATGGCGCCAGAACTCCTGTTACCACTAACATAGCAGACAGCTGTAGCATTCCCCCTAAATTCCCATTTAGTCATTTGTTAGCAATTAACCTTACTGATGGAAGTGATGGCACATCAAACCACAAGCTCCTGCCAATATCAACCCATTACACTATCGCAGGTAAGCAGACACAGATCATTCTGTTCCAGCTCCTTACTTTTAAAGAAAAGGGCAAACAGATATCCCCATTCCCTCCATCCTATATTCCTGCTACCCAAGTGACAAAATGCACATTCAGGGATATCAGTATCTGAATACATGATCCTTAAACTCAGGTGGGATAGAATAAATGATACCAGAAGCAGAGGTATGCATACACTAGTAGCCTTATAACCTACAGATTATTTTTCTTTAATCTCTCAGAATCAATGTCCTATCCTTGCCAAATCTGCCAATCCAATGGTAAGAAATAGTATCCGTGGAAAAGAATGTATACTCTCACCTGTACCTGAAAAAAAGCAAGTCATAAAACAACCTAAAGAATATTAAGATATTAATATCACTTACAATTTTATAAAATAAAGACAATTAAAAGTACAAAACTTTCCTTTTGTTTCTTCTCAATTTTAAAGACAATTAAGACAGAAGGTGGACTGACATGCAAACTGTTTTTTCCCGCAAATGGTAAATGCTAAAGCAAATGACAGAAATGCCAAGATTTACTTCAGAATGGAGCAAACAGGTCATTAGAGTGTAACAGAAAGGACTTCTGATGTTGAAACATCTCGACAATAAATCAGCAATGACAGAAAAGCCCAATGAACTATTCTATAGATGTGAAGATCCATGTACAGATTTGGGTATCAATAAGAAGTATGTCTCCCATAGACACAAAAAGGAAGAAGGGAAAAGGGTACTCTAATCCAAACTTTTCAATCCATCATTTATAAAGTCTGCATATTGCTGATGGTACTTTCATTTAAGTATTCAACATCTTCTCATTGAAGAAAAGGTATTTAATTTCATAATGTTCCCCAAGTTATACAACACATATACGGCTAAATTCAGGGTTAACGTCTTAAACGTTTAATCTCCTGAAGAAAAACACCATTCATTTCACTAAAATTGTCTCGCTATGGATGGACATGTCAGTTGATAAAATTAAGTATAAATAAGAGAAATCATCAAATATATTTCAGTCTGAAGTGGTTTCTTAACTACCTCAGATATTCAGACCTGGATAGAGCAGTATGACACACCCAAGGGCCAACAATGGACTATAAATACTCTTTAAATAAGTTCTACATTACAAGTTTCCTCTACAAGAGAAAAACATTTCTTTCTTCCCCTTCCACCCTACCCACTCTTGGGCAAATATTTATTATGGACAATGCAAGGAAATATTGTTGAGTACCTCCATCATACTTGGTACATACCACAAAAGCGATGCAATCCAGGATGTTAAGTTAAATCTAATGTGACATCCGAAAGACAGTAGCTCAGAAAAGTGCTGCATATTTAATTGCTTTTCCGGGGCATGGACAATGACCATGGTAGATAAGACCAATAATTTTTTTTTCGTTTTTGTACCATACGTTCAGAATGTATCATCGTTGTATTGTAAAACCAATAAAACAACAGAATAGTAAAATACCCTCAAATACTTCATTCTAAACTCAGAAGTGTGACTTTATATTACAAGGAAAATATTTGCCATTTCTATTCTCATGGTTATAGCTGGTAGGACAGCAGTACAAAATTTAGTTAGGAATCAAGATCTCTAGAATCTAACCTTAAGTGCACTGCTGACTTGTGATTTTCGTACTTCAATATATAAGATAAATCTCAATACCAGCTTTAGTTACTATCTACTACATTATATATAAAGACTAAAATAAAAGTGCTAGTGAAGTCTAAGAGATTTGTAAAGCAATAACATTTTTTAAAAGCAGATATACCAATAGAGAGCCCAACTATTCAAAAGAAACTCAGAACTTAATTCTCTTTAGGATAATAAAAAACCAAGATTTTTGTCAAAATAACACTAATACAAAGTAAGGCTCTGGCTGGAGCTTTTAGAATGATTAATACTGCCTCCTTACATGTCATGCTGTCTAGGGTATCATAATGGAACCTCATCACTTCTTTCTATGCTCTCTCTGGGATAAGATTATTCCATAGAAAGTGTACTTGAATTACCAATTACATACCAAAAAAAAAAACAAAAAACAAAAAACAAAAACAAAAAACAAAAGACAAAAAACTAAAAACAAAAGAAAAAAAAAAAAACTCAGAAGGGAGCTGAAATCCGTAAACACACACGGAAGTTTGGGGGTTATTTCTAAAAGCCTACTGAACCGGGGCATGTGGGTGGCTCAGTCCTTAAGCGTCTGCCTTCGGCTCAGGTCATGATCCCAGGGTCCTGGGATCGAGCCCCGCATCTGGCTCCCTGCTCAGCGGGAAGCCTGCTTCTCCCTCTCCCACTCCCCCTGCTTGTGTTCCCTCTCTCGCTATGTCTCTCTCTGTCAAATAAATACAATTCTTTAAATAGATAGATAGATAGCTAGATAGCTAGATAAAAGCCTACTGAACCTTACTACCAGAATATATAACATGTACCAAAACAGAACCCACAGGGCAATCACCAATTTTCTGTCCTACTCTAGGCAACTTGGTTCCCTTAATGTTGCAATGAATGGCAGAACCTATTGCCCAAGCCAGTCGCCCTTTCCTCCTCACTTCTCTTCAGTCACTTCGCCCAGCCCCAAATCCTATAGATGCAACCTCCTCAGCCACTTCTCTCCATACTCACTAATAATTAACTTCTTCCTTCTTTGAATTTCTAAACCAATTAATTCAAGCTATAATGTAGCACATATCACAATGTGTTATAGATACTCGCATGTATGTTTTTTTAATTTGTATTTATGTTAGAGACAAAAGTAAAAAGAGCTAAAAGTAAAACTGCAGAACTGGTATAAGGCAAGATTAAGATAATATATAGGATTTAAGCATCTGAGGTTTAAAAAAATAATTATGATCCTACATTTCCACTACTGGCCACATAAGAGAGACTAGATTTACATTATCTCCTAAAATAACTAAATTAGGCCTAAGCAAAAGGCTATTTTGAACCCTCCATAATAAGGCTTAAGAATAAGCATGGAAAGAATCAAATTTATTCCAAGTAATATGAATGCATCCTAGGAATAAAGAACAATCCACCACTTAACAACATGAAACTGAAAATGCCCAGCATCCTATCAAAAATCATTAGGGATATAAAGAAGCAGGAAAACACAACCCAGACCTAGGAGAAAAATCAATCAATAGAAAAACCTCCAAGAAACATTATAGTGGTAAAAGTAATTAGAGCATAGGGATTCTAAAACAGCTATTATAAAATAAATGTTCCCTATATTCAAACACATACTTGATAAGGAAAGAAATGAAAGACATAAAAAAGATCCATTCTAAAGATGAAAAATATGATATCTGAAATGAAAAAACATGTTGAATAAAATTAACAGATTAGGCAGAGTAGAAGACTTGATGTATTTAAATATGTAGAAATACAAGTTATATAAAATCAGAGAGAAAAGAAGGATTTTAAAAATCAAACAAAAATTTAGTAAACTGGGAAACTATCCTGTGGTCAACATACATATAATTGGAGTCACAAAAGGAGAGAAGGGGAGTGGGAGAAAAAATATTTGAACATACAACTGCATAAAAATGTTCAAATTTCAGGAAACTATAAATCCACAAATCCAAGCTTCCCACAAACCACAGCAGAAGAAAACTACCCCATGACACTATGGTTTAATTGATTTTTTCCCCTGTTTTTCTATATTATTTCTATTTTTTTCTATTGTTTATATGTTTTTTATTTCGCTGACTTCTACTCTGATCTCTATTGTGTCCTTTCTTTTGCTTTCATTTGCTCTACCTTTTCTAGTTTCTGAATGTGGAAAACTTTATCTTTCATAACATCAGTCATTATTTAGTCCTATAAAATTGCTCTTGAATACTGAGGCAGTGCCATTCCACATATTTTTCTAGTTTTCTTCTAAGTTTTTATTTTGAAATGATTACAGATTCATAAGAAATTGCAAAATAGTACAGCGCAGTCTTGTACAGCTTTCACCTAGTTTCAAAACCAGGAAATCACCATTGGTACAATCCACAGACTTCAGTCACCAATTTTATATATACAGTTTTACATACACTCATTTTGTGTGTGTGTGTGTGTGTGTGTGTGTTGTTTGTGTGTTTATATAGAGTTCTATCCAATTTTGTCGCGTTTATCTGTGGAACCTCTATGTCATCACCACAAAGATCTACCTAACCCTTTATAGTCACATCCAGCACCTTCCCTTCCATTCTGTCTCTGAGCCCTGGTCAACACTAATCTGTTATTCATCTCTATAATGTTGTCATTTTGAGAATGTTATATAAATAGAACCCTTTCTTCTCTTGGTGCTTTTAAGATCTGTAGTAAGCAAACTTTTGAGATTGGCCTTTTCACTTGGCATAATGTCCTCAAGATTCATTCAATTTGTTGCACGCATTTTACTTCAATTCACTTTTTTGCCCTGAATAGTATTCTAAGATATGGATCTGTTCTGTTGTCATTTTCATTCAGTTCAAAATAATTTCTAATTTCCCTTTTGATTTCCTCTGTGAACCATGTATTATTTAGAAGTATGTTGTTTAGTTTCCAAATATTTGTGGATTTTCCAGAGATCTGTTATTCATTTCTTATTTAATTCCATTGTGGTCAGAGAATATAGACTTTGTATGACTTGAAAGCTTTTCAATTTATTGAGCCATGTGTGATGGCCCAGAAGATGGCCTACCCTTGTCACTGTTTGCTGTGCACTTGAAAAGAATGTGTATCCTACTGTTGTTGGGTAGAGGATTCCATGTAGTCTGATATTAATGTAGTAACTCGGGGTTTAAAGTATGTTTCTCCTAAGCAGCAATATACTTGGGGCTTATTTTTTTTATACAATTTGACAATCTTTGATTTTTTATTAGGATGTTTAGACCATTTATAACTAATATGAGTACTGATATGCTCAGCGTTACATCATCTTGCTTATTTGTTTCCCTTTTATTTCCTTTCTTGCTGTAGGTTGCTTTTGGTTTCATTACATACATCACATGCATTGCATTATACACATCACAGTTTACCTTCAAGTGATGTTATACCACTCACATCTACAATAGGGCACCTGGGTGGCTCAGTTGGTTAAGCCTCTGCCTTCAGCTCAGGTCATGATCTTGGAGTCCTGGGATGGAGTCCCACAACAGGCTCCCTGCTCAGCGGGGAGTCTGCTTCTCCCTCAGCAGGGAGTCTGCTTCTCTCCCTGCTTGTGTTCTCTCTCTCTGTCTCCAATAAATAAATTAAAAAACAAAAACAAAAACAAAACCTTACACTAGTTCCATTTCCCATACTCCCAGCCTTAATGCTACTGTTGACATACATTATACACACACACACACACAAAATATATACATATATACACACATTCGTGTGTGTAATCTATATGTGTATTTTAAAGACTTCAATACATGGATACTATTTTTGTGTTAACAGTAAATTAATTAATTAATTAATTTATTTATTTATTTTAAGAGAGAGAGCATGTTGGGGAGCAGCAGCAGAAGAAGGAAAGAATCTTAAACAGACTTCATGGGAGCATGGCACCCAATGCGGGGCTCGATCCCACGACCCTGAGATCCTGACCTGAGCCAAAACCAAAAGTCAAATGCTCAACCGACTGAGCCACCCATGTGCCCAAACAGTAAATTTTATTTATTTTTTTAAAGATTTTATTTATTTATTTGACAGAGAGAGAGAGATCACAAGTAGGCAGAGCAGCAGGCAAAGGGAGAGGGAGAAGCAGGCTCCCTGCTGAGCAGAGGGCCCAATGCGGGTCTCGATCCCAGGACCTGGGATCATGACCTGAGCCGAAGGCAGACACTTAACCAACTGAGCCACCTAGGCGCCCCGGTAAATTTTATTTTAAAGAGACATAAATCATTATCAACTCCCCCACATATTGTATATTTTAACCATTTTCAGTGTTCTTCATTCCTATCCATCTAGTATCATTTTCCTTTTGCTTGAATGACTTCCTTTAACACGCCATACAGAGCATGTCTATTGCTGATCATTTTTTCAATCTTTTGTGTATCTGAAAAAAAACATTCTCTCATTCTGAAAGATTTTTGGGGAGGGGGGCGCATAGAATTCTAGGTTAACAGGTGCTTCCTTTCAGTACTTAAATCTGTCATTCTTACCATTTTTGCCTTGGTATATAATGTCTTTTTTCTCCTCTGGCTGCTTTTAAGATTTTTCTCTTTTTAAATGATTTTGAGCAATTTGTTTATAATGTACTTTGGTACGGTTTTCTTCAAGTTTCCTGTGCTTGAGATTTATTGACCTTCGTGGATCTGAGTTTATAGCTTGTATCAGACTTGGACATTTTCTGGCCATTTCTCTTGTCACACCATCCCTCCTTCAGGGACTCTGATTTCAAGTATAGGTTATCCCACAGCTCACTGAAGCTATTTAAAATACTGTTTTTTTTTCTATGTTTCACTTTGGATAATTTCTCTTGGTCTATCTTCGAGTTCACTAATATTTTCTTCTGCAATTTCTAATTTATCCTCCATCTTATCCAGTGCAGCTTTCATATTTAGGCTTTCTTATCTAGAATTTTGATTTGAATCTTTAAAATTTCCTATGTCTCCGCTTAACTTTTCAAACATACAAAATATAGTTACAATAACTGTTGTAGAGTCACGATTCCTGACCCTGTGTGAGCTCTAGGATTCTCTGATGGTTGTTTCCTTGGCTTCGGGTGGTTTCCTACAACCACCAGTACTGTGTTGAATACTAGAGGAGGACCCTCTGCAGAGCTTCAGAGTTCACATTCTGTGCAGATCCTTTCTCTCTGATGGAGTATCCAGCAAATTCTAGGTTAGGAGTTAACAAATAGTAAATAGGGCTTTGTGGGTCATGATGACTCAAATCTGTGGTTATAATTTTAAAGTGGCCATAGACAACACAGAAATGAAATGGTGTGGCTGCTGGAGTAAAACTTTATTTACAATAATCGCTCATAATAGTTTGCTGATAGGTGCTCTTCCTTGGTCTTACTGGACTCTCTGCTCCGTCTCCTCTGTATTCCACTTGCACCCCCTCCTCACTGCAGCACAGCCCAGAAACTATTTCAAGGCAATGCATGGAGACAGTTGTAAGGCTTGCCTCGTTTGTTTCCCATCTCCCAGGAATCACTGTCCTCCATTCCCTGGCATCCAGTGACTTGAAAATGGTTGTTTATGTATTCTGGTTTTTGTTGTTGTTTCAGGCGGAATGGTCAGTCTCAAATGGAGCCTCAAGAAATACCCAACAAAGAACATTAGTTTCACACACACAAAACTTTTAAATCCAATTGAAACGTACGTGTCTGAAACATGTATTATATGTTTTAACCATCTTCTGTGTTTTTCATTCCTTTCCATAGGGTGTCAAATGTTCTCCCCACCTTTCCTATAATGCTTTTAAAGGTAGAGGAAAACAATTATATCCCCAGTAAAACAGAAAAACAGGAAGGTTCTATGGATCGTGATCACCTTTTTATCATACATCAAAGCTATCTTTCTGTTGAGTAGTCTCTTGTTAACATTTCACAAAGAAAACTCAATGAGTTTAGGGAGGAACTTCTCACATACCCAGGGATTACCTCAAAAGTTCAAAGTCTGACCTCCCCCCAACAAAGCTAGTTAATGTCAGCAACTTAAAAATACTGCTGCTGCCAAATTACCTGGAAGAAAAGGAGGAAACATTATTTTTCCCCTAAATAAAACTTTCCCAAGTCCACTCAGTAAGCCCTATCTTTAATTTACAATTTGGGAAGCTCTGAAGCAGACAAAAGAAAAAGTTACTGTCTATTTTGGGATCATATTCAAACCTAGATGATATTTGTTAGTCTCTCCTAATGTTTATCTTTGTTTTTGGCAAAGTAATACACTGAAATAAAGTTCCTATTTTAGAAACGGTAATTACAGTATGTAATTTTTTTCAAAGGAGAAAAAAGTGTTAGCACAAAAATTACGAATCTCCTCTGCTATAATCTTTTTGTAAACTATTCCTGAGATTTCTTATGACCAAAGCAAAACACTTTTTTGATATTAGACTCTTGACTTTTACCTTTACTGAGCTATACAGCAATGTACATCTGTACATTCACTTTGCACATTTAATCAATATACTCAATTAAACCATATGAATTTGCTGATATTTGACTCCTGTTCTACTTACTCAAAATGGCAATTTCTATAGTTCAACTTAATAACAAAGAAGACATCACCGCCTCCATAGTGTAAGGAGCATTCCAGTCTGAGTCAATTTCTGAAAGACCAAAATGCCTTAATTTTGTGTCATTCCCATTCAATTACTATAGGTGGGAAATGTGATGACAGTTTAGGGCACAAAATTTGGGCTGCCTGCGTGGCTCAGTTGGTTAAGTGTCCTACTCTTGATTTTGGCTAAGGTTGTGATCTCAGGGTCATGAGATCACAGCCCCACATGGGGCTTCCTGCTAGGTGTGGAGCCTGCTTAAGATTTTTCTCTCTCCTTCTTCCTCTGCCCCTTCCCGAACCCCCCCCCCCCAGCTCTAAAAAAAACTAAAAATTAAAATTAAAAAAAAAAGGAACACAAAATTTTGGAGTTTTTACTTCCTTCACTTTAAAATTAGGTGAGAAGTCTTTAGTGTTTCAGGCAGGTTGCTCTTCCCCTCCCCCACCAGTTACCCTTTTGCCACATATACAGAACTTTGTTTATCAACTAGCAGTGTATTTATTATGATTACAGGGCTGGAAGGGGAGTGGGGATTCCTTGCTAAACATCCTGCTCTCCTACTCTCTTCTCCCTGAGACAAAATCTCTTTCCCATTTCCATTTACATCATGCTTTGTCTACTATTATTATAATTTCCGGAGTTTGTACAAGTCTGCTTCATTTGATCCACAGATCCAAAATACAACACCGAAGAAAGAAAACGCTTGCAACATCTGAGAAGTTTGCATTAGAGTTTTACTCCAAATGGTTATATCTGAAAATACTTCCAGTAATATATCAATTCTTCAAGTTGAGAAATAAGAGGTGATTTTCAATATGGTTAAGTAAAACAAAAAACTTCCCGGCATCAGGTATGGTATACTTGTGTTTTAAGAGGTCACAACATCTTTTCAAATGGTTTCAGTAAGAGGAATTGGAGAGAAAGCAAGAGGGCAATAAGAATGTCTTCTTAATGAGGCTCTAACTTGCATAAAGGACTCAACAGATGGGCAGGTAAAGACATTCTCTCTAAACTGGCTCCAGCATTGCTTTTACCAATTGTATTTCAGGCTTTTACTCCTCTGACGCAGATGTCCATCTTTTGCATATTTAATTGCTTCAGTCCTGTAATATACAGCCTGTCCAGGACTCCCAATCAAATCGTCTTTATCTAAGGAAACGGTGACTTTAAAATCAGGCTAATTCTCTGTCTCTGCCATCAAGGTAAATAAGTAATATAATAATTATTACAGAATTACCTACCTCTTCGGTGTGCTTTAAAAAAAAAAAAACCAACCTATTAAATTATATCAGTGACACTTCACAAAGTAAGAGAAAACAAATTAATTACATCCATTACTTGTACAGCAGATATTACAACGTGACCAGAATCACACAGTCAGAATAGGTATTCCATTATTAAGTCCCTGAAGTCTATTATTTGAAAATCAGTACTTTTGAGATAAGAAACAAAGATACAGGGGCGCCTGGGTGGCACAGCGTCTGCCTTTGGCTCAGGGCGTGATCCTGGCGTTATGGGATCGAGCCCCACATCAGGCTCCTCCGCTGGGAGCCTGCTTCTTCCTCTCCCACTCCCCCTGCTTGTGTTCCCTCTCTCGTTGGCTGTCTTTCTCTGTCGAATAAATAAAATCTTTAAAATAAATAAATAAATAAATAAATAAATAAATAAATAAATAAATAAAATCTTAAAAAAAAAAAGAAACAAAGATACAGAATGATGCTTAAATTGTTTTACAGGGGTGTTTTTTTTTTCCTTTTTTTTTTTTAATTTAAATTCAAGTTAGTTACAATATAGTGTATTATAAGTTTGGGTGCATTACAGTTTTTATAGAACTTTAGCATCCCTTCATTGACCATAACAACACCTTTACAAGAGCAAGTATTGTTAATATTTTATATTTATCAAATTATTGAGAGGTGATTTGGAACTGAACTCAGGCCTTTTTATCCTGGTCCCAGTGTTAGTCCATCTGGAATGGTCTAATATGAAATGCATTTATGTGACATATTTTAATTAGAAACTGCAAAATCATCAGTGGCTCCTTTCTTTCAAATCTTCTCTAATTTTTTTCTATTCCAACTCTGCAACACCCCACAGGTTTGTCCTGTCTTCTCCATAATACAGACTTAACTGAAGCCCTCTCATCTTTTTCCAGGATCACCAAGTCTCCGCACCCCTCCCCTCCTCTGAGCCTCCCATTACAACACTGCCAGAGTGATCTTTCTAAAATGTAGTTCTGATGGTGTCACTCCAATGTCTGAGAACATTCGGCGGCTTGCTACTGCCTACAGTGGTGGTTCTCAAATTGTGCGTCTAGGGAGTTCTGTAATTCTGAGAATTGGACAAAGGTGTTTAGAGCTGCTAAAATCAAGTAATGTCAATCAGCCTAGTTTGCCGGAACACAAAAATTAAGGGACAGAGCTGTATTTGGCTTGCCCCTATCTTTGACTTATGTATCTGGGACTTGCTACTATTTGCCTACTGGACACGATAAATAACAAAATACCAAAATAATGAAACAAAGCAAACCAGTCAATGCTACTTCATTTGACAACTACTTATTTTCACCCCTGTTGAGAGGTAGGGGGAAAATGTTCTTGTGATTTAAATTTGATATTATGTAAGTGCCATTTTTTTCTAATTCAAATGATAACTAAATATATGCTTCAATGACCTGGAACCTAACAACTTCTATAGACTCTGCTTCTTGAACCCCAAACCACTTACCTACACCCCTCTGTGAGGGCTTTGGCAACTGAAGTTCTGAGCCTCATAGTTCACTGATTCTATTTTACTTTTTTATTAAACGTCTGTCTCCCGAATTAGTGAATTCACTGAGAACAGAAGCAACAGGCTATTCATTTAAAATCGCACGTGCCTGACACACAGACGTCACTCAGTAAAGCTTGCTGCAAGAATCAGGGAGTTCAATTTTATAAGAGAGCAAGACTGCCAACTGTGAGGTACAATTCTGGACTTTCAGAAATTTCGAGCAAAGTCAGTAAATTTTCTCTGTTTCCAGTATAACATATAACACATTATAAACGTAAAATAAAATAGTTTTAGGACTATTTCACCTCATGCTGCATAAAACAACCAGGCAAGAGAGTAAGTTCAATACATCAAAACTCCATTAAAAGCATGTCAATGCTGATTTTTAGGAAGTTTCTTAAAAACATACAGCACTCACAGCCATCAAGTTAAATTAAGGATCCAGTCAATCCTACAAAATTAAATTATAATTGCAAAGAATTTTTAATTCTATGACCATAAACTGGATAATAAATATTAAATTGTCTTTCCATGCCTCCCCTACAAAATAAGCTGTTTCTAGCTCAATGTACATGTTCTCCTCAAGTGGAAAAAAAAAAAAAAAGTGAATCAATTTTTATAAATGTTAGGGCTTAGATATGAAAGTAAACGAATTAATAAATACCCAATGGAGTTGCAATCATTACTTCATTGTTCCCAGTAAAATCTACAAAAAGAAAAACCTGCTGATACTTTTCACAGTGAAACATGCTTATTTTTTTTCATGTCAGAAACAGATACCAAGTTTTATGAAGTTTATTATATCCTAGTATCCTCATTAAAAAAAAAAACAACTTTTGAGACCACCAGATACAACCCCATGAACTTATATAACTGCAGGAGTATATCTCATGGCCAAGGAATATGAACAGCCAGAGGCATACTTGATGTGTACTAAGGCTTATGGTTTACATTTGTATTAAATATCTTACTTGCCTCAATCTGATTTTTATGGCCTATGGTCTACGGACCCGTGCTAATATGCATGGCTGCATTAAAAGTCGGCATTTTAAGATGAAATCTCAAAACGCTGTACAGAAGGTAAACAAACAATGAGAACTACTTACGGCCAGCAAGCAGAAACTGATAATACTGGACGGCATCCGCAGCGAGGAGCAGAGGGTGGTTTGCATTAAATGGTGGCTGCAATTCATTCCATTGAGGAGTTCTAAGGAGACGGCAGAAGAATATTAATATTTAAGCTTAATAGATGGGATGTAAATCACCAACACTGTCACCACTTACAGACACTAATATAAACTCACACTATATTTTGAATCATTAAAGTGAACTTGGTGGGAGTGCTGAAACCTGAAATACAAGGCCATCTGCTTAAAAAGAATAAAAAAGGGGGCAGTGAGTCATACAATTACATAGAGCTGATACTAGTTTAATAGCAGAAGACCTTCCAATAGGGTAGACAAGACATTCGAAGCGCTGGACAGAGAGGAAGTGTGGAGTTCAATATCACAACTAAGTAGCTCGAATTTTACCTAACTTTGGACAACTCTTGGAGCACACTACTCTCAGAATATGTGTATATTTTAGAATAAAATAAAGCAGGTAAAAGTGCTTAAAAAAAAAACCCCACACAGTTAAATTAATGGCTGACTTATTATAGACCTAATTAGTATCTGAGTTCCAAAATAAGCCATTTATTTCAACGATGATGGTGCAGTAATTTTAATTAGATCTGCCTGCTCCTAAATAGCTTGATAAATAAGATATTGATCAGATCAATCTAGTCCAGTAAAGTAGTAGTAAAGAATGCTGGAGCCTCCAAAAATCAATATAAGAATATTTTAAAATGTCAAAAGGAGAGGGATCATTTTCATATCCATTTTTGTCTGTTTCCTTCCGTACTTGTCAGGACAAATTTTTTTCTGCCTCTTCTGTACCACTGCACACTGTGTTGAACAGGTTTTATTCTAGATTTTATTTCTCCCTCTTGATACTTGCTTATAAAGATTCTAATGATCATGTCCTTTTGAGAAGGACTCTGATTCTTAATAAACATTTCTACCATGTTTAGCCATTATATCTTGGGGAAACCTTCTGATCTATTTATATTCATCTCCAGTCCCCTCAATGGCTATTCCAATGTACTCTCTATTTTCAGTGAACATGAGACTGGAAATAGAGGAAGCACTAAAGCTCTATATGTGGGATGGAAAAAAAACCCAAGTTCTAGAAAATGTAATACAAAGATGCAAGAACAAGGTAATTCAAAAGGAGGCATAAGGTAAAGACAACTGAAAACATCATCACACAAAAACTGTACATGCATGTTCTTAGCAGTACAATTCATGACAGCTAAAAAGTGGAAAATGTCATCAACTGATGGAGAAACAAAATGAATAAGCAAATGGACATAAAACATGGTATATCCATGCAGTGGACTACTATTTGGCCATAAGAAGGAATGAAGTTCTGACACGTGTTACAACATGGATGGACCTTGAAAACATTATGCTAAATGAAGAAAATCAGATGCAGAAGGTCACATTTTATATGATTCCATTCATCCAGAATGTCCACAATAGACAGATCCACAGAGACAGAAAGTAAATTGTGGTTGCCTAGGGCTGAAGGGTATAGTGAAAATGGAGAGAGACTGCTAATGGGTATAGAGTTTCTTTTGAGGGTGATGAGAACTGACTGTGGTGATGGGTATGCAACCTACTGAAATTCACTTTAGATGGGTGAACTGTATTACCTGTAAATTATATCTCAAAAAAGGAATTACTGATACATGCAACAAGGATGGATCCAAATAATTTTGCTGGGTGGAAAGAAGCAAGACAAAAAAAAAAAAAAAAAAAGAGCACACACACTATGATTCCATTTATGTAAAATTCTAAAAACTATAAACTAATCTCTAATGACAGAGAGCAGTGGTTGCCTAGGGCTCAGTGGGTGAGGTAGGGATAGGGGGGCAGGAGGGTGGGGATACAAAGAGGCACAAGAAAACATTTGGGGGTGATGGATATATTTATAATGTTAATCACAGTGATGGTTTCACAGCTGTATACAGATGTCAAACTTGACCAAATTGTACATTTGTAATATTTTACACCTCAATAAAGCTGCTAAAAACAACGGAAGGAGGTCCTACCTAACCAGAGTCCAGCTGGCTCGAGGTGAGGTCATTACTTCCAGTGGGGTGTCATCACTAATCTTGGGGGCGGTGCTGAGCGGCCGCGGTTCCATCATGTGCTCCACTAAGGTCCCATAGCAGCTAATAATGTAGAGAGACTCAACTACAACTTGTTTGGACTGATCTACAAGCAGAAAAACAGATCCTGGTTGTGTGATAAAGCCACAAAAGGAACACAGTGCAATTTTTACAAGTTACTGACCTTTCCGTCCGTTCCTGATGCTGTTGAGAGAAAATATGGCAGGAAATGTTTCACATGGTGCCTGCTCCCTGCCTAAAGGTTGCTTCTTAGAAGTGGATGCTCATGAGTATGAGAATCTCTGTGCTATCAAAATATCAAGTCTTAAGCAATTTACTTCAAAAACGATGAAAATATCCTCAAAATTCTCACTGTATTAGAATACAGTGAAACAATATTTCACAGCCTTTTGCATTTTTCTGCCATGTAATTTGTTCCCCATTATAAAAATGAATGATAGCAAGTGGGATGGGAAGGCCTGACTGGAAAGGAACATCACATGGACCAAGATGTAGTTACACGGGATGTACCGATTCAACTGCAGGAGAGGCTCTCTATGCCTAAATCAGCCTAACTTCTCCTCTACTTTCTCTCAGAAAACTTTATTTTTTTTTAAAGGCTGATTTATGTATCTGAGTGGGGAGAGGTGGTGGGAGAGGGAAGGAGGGAATCTCCGACAGACTCTCGGCTGAGCAAGTATCCTGACACTGGGCTCGATCTCATGACTCTGAGATCATGACCCGAGCCAAAATCAGGAGCTGGACACAACCAAATGAGCTACCCAGGCATCCCAAATTTTGTTTTTAAAATCTGGATTAAAACAAATAAATGGAAAAATACGCATATCCTCCTCCCAAATCCTTTCTTCTTCCCTCTCCATGGGATCATGGGTCTCTATGGTAAATGAAGACCACTCATACTTCAAGGTCAGGTGCTGAATATGGATCTAATCAAATGACTTTATAAAGAGTACACATGTCCTCACTACAAAAACAGGTTTAGTCCCCTATCTTGGATTTTAAGTACACATGTCCTCACTACGAAAACAGGTTTAGTCCCCTATCTTGGATTTTACAGTAAACCTAGGAGCATATAAAATCACTCATGAATGCTGGGTGGGTCACCTTATCTTCATGCCAGAGGAATCAATTACAGCTGATTTGAGAAAATGGCTAACGACCAGTCAGTGGGACACAAAGGAGTAGTAAGTTAAAAGGGTAATTAGAACAGAAGGGAGAAGCATTTGAAATCGAGCTTCACAGAGGGTTTTAACTAGTAACAAAAAGTCATTTTGATAGCATCATTAAAACTAAGGAGGTAACAAAAAAATAAAGATGGGATAAGAAAATGGAAGGCTTGCATACCTTACTGCATCCTCTCCCACTTAGGCAAGGAACCTGCTGTGCCTGAGATCCTATTTCCAAGCAAAGGGTCACAGAAAGGCGATAACAAGGGAGAGGGCTGATGTCTGACTACCAGTACTGAGCATAAAGCCAAGAACAATACAGCCTGTGGAGCTGGGCAGAGAAGTGCCTCGCTAACAACTCAGTCTGTGACCTACTTTAATAGTGCTGAAATAATAAGGGCACAATCTTAACGTTCAAAATTAAATACCTGGTCCATGAATGCAGGCACTCCTCTACACACAAACGATAGGGAGTAACATACTAAAGCAGTAATTATAAAAAATTTTGGGTATTGATCTTGGCGATCGAAGCAGAGATTAAAAAACACAACTCTATAAACTCAAAGGAGTAATGGTTACCCAAGATGACTCTTAGGGGCGCCTGGGTGGCTCGGTGGGTTGAGCGTCTGACCCTTGAGTTCAGCTTAGTTCATGACTTCAGGGTCATGGGATCAATCCCTGTGTGAGGCTCCACGCTCAGTGTGGAGTCTGCTTGAGATTCTCTCTTTCCCTCTCCCTCTGCCTCTCCCCTCACTTGTGTGTGCACACGTGCTCTCGCTCTCTCTCTCTCTCTCTCTCCCTCTCTCAAATAAATAAATAAATAAATCTTTAAAAAAAAAACAGACTCTTATTTCTAAGCAGAAGCCTGTTTTTATCTTTCACCTTATAACACGGCAAAGTTGTTGTTGGTGGTTTTTATTTGTTTGTTTTTTAAAGTCAACATGGAGCTTTAGAAAACGGGGATTCAAACTCAGATACCAGCACTTCCTAACTGGTGCTTTTAGCGAAGCTATTCAAACTTGCTGATCTCAAGCTCCTTGTCTCTAAAATAGGGATGACAAGGGTTTTCCCTCCACACCTCAGAGGCAATGGCATGGAATTAGCTTGTCAAAAATGTAAACATAATATAATGTAAAAATGTAGAATGGTATGGAATTAACAATGTTGAGGACACTGGTAATTACCGCCAACAAAACAAAATACACATTCAGATGGGCAATCTATTTCACATTTACAGTGAGAGAATAGCCTTTCCCCATAATGAGGCTTGAGTAGTTGAGGAGAAACACGCTAACTGAATGGAAAAATGGGTTCAGAGACTACTGGTTCAAGACTATTCAAGGAGAACCACTATGAATTTCCCTCAGGAAACAAAAATTACAAGTGGCAAGTTTAAGCTTCAGTAAGCTCCATACCTTTTTCTCTTTTCAGACCTGCATTATTTGCAAACCACGATCTGGATGTCCCGAACATTGCAGCCACACAAAATTCTCCGCCCATCGATTTGCTGGGTGAAATTTGAGGAGGTGGTTTAACTTTGCTTAAAAAATAAAATGATAGTAAAAAAATTAGCATGATGGAATCACAGACCTCAAGATAGCGACATTATTTTCTTTAAAATTCCACCCCGAAGTATTCAAACCCTCCAATGTGGACATGCATTTTGCCTTAAATAATAACTGGTGCTGTGAGATTGTGTTCTGCAGCAAAAGTAAAATTAGTGCAGAATTCCAGAGTATTATCACAACAGTAACATAAAAAAACAACAAAAATTAACCCCTTTTTGAAGTATGTGTTGGTGAAATCCAAGTCACTTCTTTTCAGATGGATAACTTTTCTCTGAAGATTTTAAAGTGGAACAACAGAACCAGGATAAGTATCTCACAATAATAAAATCGTTGATCATTTCATTTTGATATATAAGATGTGGGATTGACAGGACGGTTGAATGGAGATGGCATGTATGAAAGTAACAACATGATACACGATGAAACCCTGCAAATGGTTCAGCCACAATGCTACGTACAGTTAGACGATGTACGGGGACAAGATCAAATGCTCTAATACAATTATATTCATTGATCTAACTATTTATTTTTTTTTCATGGGTTTGTGAAAATGATGTGTCTATTTCTGTTCTGTTCTTCAAGTTCGGGGATGCCTTAAGTCACTGATGTAACTACCATAAAAAAGTACTTGCTTTCCTCTCCGTTTTCTCCAAATTAACTTCTATACCATCAACTTCTAATATCAACCTTTCATCTTCTGTGAAATTCTATTATTTCTCTTCTCTTTTGATTTGGCAAAGCCTTCCCCAAAGCTCATTGGCAATTCTGCTGAGCACCTCAGATAAATGGTGGTAAGACTTTCTCTAATTCACACACCAGAAAACAGCCTCACTACACACTGGTCGAGATCACAGCCCAGTCTGGACACCAGAGCTCTGATGTACTGTCTCCAAAGTCAAATGACATTATTTCTACCTTCTTTTGTTCACTATCCTTTACCTCTCTATCTTTTAATAACATATGATTAGGTGGAGAAAGACTGGATTTCGGAGCCAGGAAGAAACCTGAATGCTGCCACTTTTTAGCTGTGTGAGTTTGGTTGAGTTATTTAACTTCTCAGAGCTCAGACTGCTAATACGTAAAATATAAATAGTAATGCCTATTTCATAGGGTTATTTTAAGCATTATTTGTTATTTATTTTTGTTATATTTGTTATTATTTGTTATTTGTTCTCTAAGTGTGCTCCCTGGCTCGAAGTACCACCTGAGAACTTCTTAGACATATAAATATAAATATTTAGATATATAAATATTTAATATAAATATAATAAATATTCATCAAGCCACACCCCAGGGCCTAATACTCTGTGCTTTGTTTTAGTTTAAGTAATTCTTTTTTTTTTTTTTTTTTTTTTTTGTGACAAGCTCTCCAGAAGATTCTGGTGCATGCTCAGATTTAAGAACCACTGTATTAGGGAAAGTGTGTAAAGCAATCAAGTCAGTGCCTTCCTGTATCATGGTACTCGATAGCGTTAGCTGTCTCCTCTATGGCACACAGTCTTCACCTAATTTTCAAAAACAACAGACTATGCTTTGGTAATCTCAGTTTCCAGGTCCTTATGACACTTGAAATAGTCTTCCACATATTTTATTTCCCTAGGCTTCTGCTCTGACACCTTCCTGCTAGGGAAAGCAAAAAGTCTGGTCAGAGGCCACTGTGATTGGTCATTTTGCCTCTCCCTTTGTGCCAAATCTATGATAATGCACATTGCCATATACGAAAAGGCCTCTTCTTTCCATCATTAACATTTCTTAATCACTTCACATCATTACCTATAAAAACCACACCCATGCCTAACATACCAACAACGGTCACAGACTTCCACTGACAGGGAATAAAGACATAGTTTAAAAAAAAAAAAAGTTTCTGTGAGGAAATGAATCTGGTTCTACGAATAGTTTCACGTCTTCCTGGTTGCATCTGCCACAACTACAATAACCTACCACCAGAAAAGAAGACTTTCCCCACCCCCACCCCACCTACACCAGAACAAACACGCACCTTTCCTCGGTATCAGGGTAACCGCCATCAGATTATCCTTCCCGGTTATGATGCTCTCTGTTACAATACCTTAGAGTGTAAATTCTCCTTCAAAGCCTTTATTCCCATCACTGCACTGCTATCACTGAGCTAACAAGTTCCTATAACTAGCATCTTTTAGTTCCTTCGGTCATTTGTAACCCTTAGGAGTCTGGGGAGGTTGGAGAGAGAAGGAGAGAAAAAGCCATTCCAGAATTTGCTGAAAGGTGTTTCCAATTACGTAACTATGTGTTTTTACTAGAATTACCATCAGGGAACAATAATACTACAATGTACAAATAAGCTTCACAGGGACAAATTCAAAGCTCTTTGCAAATTACTGAATGCTATTTTTGTTTTTGTTTTTTTAAGGCACGTGGTAAGCAACAAGAGAGAAAACAGGTGGGTAGGACACTTCTACAGAGAGACTATGGCACATATAAAGTATGCCTCTTAAACAGACTTGAAAAACAGTTGCTATCAGGCAAGATAGTTACCTTGATAACACAGTAATAGAGAAGAAATATGGTAAGATATCAATTTAGTCTTTGGTCATGCAAAAATCTATTCTGTCTGTGTTTATTAGCTTCTAGTCTAATCAATCGATATCAAAAGCTAAAACCTCTTACACTTCCATAATGCGACACAAAACTCAGCTTCTGAACACACAACTAAAAAGCATCAACACAGTATTACTTTACACAAACTCACTATCTCCTGCAGAGAATAAGTATCTTATGATAAAAGTATGCTTAAAATTATGTAAAGAATGATCATTTTCATTTTTATATATTATTTCTTCTTTTTCCTCTGATGGGGCCTTAATAAATCACATTAGTAAAAGTTTGTTTTAAGTAAGTGATTAAGAGTTTTCATCCCCAGAGCACATGGGTGGCTCAATCTGTTAAGCGTCCTACTCTTGATTTTGGCTCAGGTCATGATCTCAGGGTTATGAGATCGAGCCCCACGTCGGCTCTGCGCTGGGTGTGGAGCCTGCTTGGGATTCTCTCTCTCCCTCTCTTTCTGCCCCCCCCCCCCAAACAGTTTTCATCCCTGAGAATACCTTGCTGTTCTACGTGGTGTCGTGCTGTGTACTGGGGAGGGAGCATATTTGGTGAACGTACTCATAGCAAGTCATTTCTATCATCAACCTACATTTGGAATGACTGTGGTATTTAACAGAACAGAACAGAAGGATATGTGCATGTGTCTAGAAGACTTTCAGAAAAATTAAAAGGAGAAATAATCTAAAGAAAAGATTACTACTAATTAAGTATTTGTACCCAAGGGGAGAAAAATTTCACTTTGACTCACTTAGCCCTTTATCCTAAATTTTAAAAAGACTAACAAGGAATTTGGAATGGAGGAAGAATTGAACTTTTCCAAAATGACCCAGAATATTTCTACTGCAAAATAACCCTTTGTTGGCAGAAAGATAAAACACTGAAAAATGATCCATATGTGGAAGGAACAAAAGATAAAAGTACGAGCCCTGTAAATTATGTTCACTTCTGTACTGGTGACCCAATCATTCTAGGAAAGCATTCCAATACTACCCTTTTTTTCTTTCTTCCTCTCAACAACTCCCTTTATCCTCCAAAAGGGGCTTAATCAATCCCATTACAAAACATTTTAAAAAGAATACCTCTGGGTGTTTGGAGGCCTTCCCCCATTCATTAATTAATTTATTAAATAGTCTGATATAAAAAATAAAATTTCAATGTATGCGGCGCCCGGAAATTCAGTTGTGTTGATCATGGTTTTAAAGAAGAACAAAACAAACTGATGGAGCTGACGGACTCCCTTCTACTGGAAACTCCTGCTTTACTCCCCTGAGCCCATCACAAATAGCCTTGCATTCAACAACGAAAAGCAGAATTTGGCTTAACTTGTGAGCAGTGTGTAAAAGAAAAATGGAACAAATTCAACCTCCACCCTATCAGGCAAAATAATGACCATAAAATATCATATTTTCTAAACTTGATACAAGAGAACAACATAACAAAAAGTAAAATAAAAAGTAATACAAAGAAACAAACAAAAAACCCAAAACAAATAAGGTACTAAATTAAAACTCAGGAGTTTCACTTTTTTTCACTCCTTTTGGGAGACCTAACCATCTAACCATAGCCTGAGAATCATTTTCACTGCCATCAGAAGTTCTGGGGACGTTAACATTATGACATCTTTCAAAATACTTACAAAGACTATTGAAGTTACCCATTGGCTTTAACTGTATTATGTAATCCAGTCAGATTAACATATTGAATTTCTCTTGCCTTTTTTTCTCTCCACACCCTACTGCAAAGAGAAAAAAAGCAAAACTCTAATAATATCTGTTTTAAAATTACAGAAAAAATTATGTCCATCTGGGTAAATCTACTATGTCTCACAGAATAGGACATAAGAGGGGTATCTGCACATGGCATGAAAAGCAGCAATGAGGTCCACTGCCTTGTTTAGAAGAACGCAAGCGTGGAAACAGCTAAACTGAGACAGAAGCACCGCTTCTTTCCTTCTCTAGAACCTAAGGGTACACTCAATATTCCACGTTAAATGTTAGACACAATATTGCTGTAAGAATTACAAGTGGTATAATATCTTTGTGTATAAGAAAAAAAACTTTTCTTTATATTCCTCACTGTGATTGAGCTTTTAAAAGGAATTTAGAAGTTGTCTCTCACTCTCAACTTTATTTTTCTAAGAGAAGAACTAAGAGGGAAACTGAAAGTATTTTATTTTAAATAGATATTAACAATATACCTAAAATTATTCTATCACAAATTATTCTTAAAGATCTAACAGATTTATGTAAGCTTAACAAGTAAGATTCTCCTCTTTATATAAATCTTTTCTTTCAAAAATGAATTCATAATATTTTAAATATTCTCAAAAGAACAAGATTAGTTTAAATGAACTATTTACATATAAACTGAATGGTCTTGGCACTAATTAAAACTTTAAATATAATTTGATACGTAAGTTTTAATTCTTCTTTAAGATTAAGCTTATATAATACAAACACAGGTTATGAGTATGGGATATATTCAAATGGGCTACTTTTGTCTACACTATTATGTATGTATTTTTTCTTTTGATAAGCAATTCAAAAATAGCAGTTTAAACATAATACTACATGTATGTGGGGAGCTCAATAAACACTTATTACTTATTTGTAGTATTGAAAGCAAAATCCATTTTAAAAAATTCACAATGGCTATTTCTCTTAAAATTACTATATTAAAAAAGTATTATATGCGTGATTCTTTTGCAGTATTTTACAAAGTCATTCAAACTCAACTATCCTGCAGGATGCATAATCCCCAGAGTGTATAAAATGGCTAAAATGTTGAAGACGGTCTGTATAACTTTCCAACAAGCTCATTTTGTTATCAAAAGGAAAGACATTATTTTAAACTGACTCACTGCAAC
The DNA here is from genome assembly GCF_024610735.1 of Ursus americanus. Taxonomy (NCBI): domain Eukaryota; kingdom Metazoa; phylum Chordata; class Mammalia; order Carnivora; family Ursidae; genus Ursus; species Ursus americanus. The sequence continues at coordinate 33,738,477 of NC_142149.1, forward strand.
TGCATGAATTTAAACAAACCGGTTTATCAAAGAATGAAGAATTAGTAGAAATTGTGATCTACCAGAAGCAAAATCTTAGCTAAATACAAAGGTTGCAGCTTGAAAGTAATAATAATAAAAAAAAAAAGTTGTATGAAATGTCCACTACATTTTAAGAGGAACTATAAAAATTTCATATTCTTCCAAAATACAAATATAACCCTGCAACTGGAAATACTATAAACATATTTATTTGGCATAGTGTTTTATTTCATAACGGTAAATAAAAGCGTTCTCAGGTTGAATGCTAAATATCATGGAAAAATAGCAAAAACTGTTAAAACAAAGAAGCTCTTATAAACAAGAGAGGAGAAGTTGTCAAACTTATATTCATTTTGCTGCCTTAATTTGAGGTTTCATTAAGATCTTAATGGGAAAAACATGCACCACTAGTAAAGGAACGTATTTTAAAGGAGGATCTTTTAGGCTAGTATAAGTGACTAAAAACGAGTTTCTTGTGAGCTAACGATGGCATCAAACAGACCACAAAGCAGTCTTCTAAAAGACAGGCAATGATTTAAAAGTCGACTATATTTCATATATCCCTTTCTTTAATCTGGCTCTTTTAATCTTGTTTCAACCTCAAATCATTTCTGGTTGACAAGTGCTTTTGCTTAAATTTGAGGAGCACATAAGCTGTTGAAGGAATGGAGTTTTCTTATTTAACATACAACATTTGTTACTCCATCTTTACTTCTATGCTAAACCTTCAATCTCTATTAACGTACTAAAACTTTTTTCTTTGTACTTAGAGAATGAGAAATTTATCCTCTCTTAGAATTAGATGGGATCTAATTCTAAGTTTAGTCTGCAAAGAAATTTTGTCGTATGTTGAATCTGGCATTTAAAAACTGACTGTTCGTCTAAGCTTCAAAGTAAGATCCATGTATCTTGTTTGTTTGGGGAAGAAGTCTGGTTAACAAAAAGAATAAAGATTGACTTGCACGGAATTTTTACTCATTTATACCCTGAATTTCTTTAGAATAGTTTCACAATCTATGTCCTAATTGAGGCTGCTTTTCAAGGAGGAAGGAGGTTTTTATGATTTGCCGCCCTATTCTTACATGATAATGAAATTTTCAGATGTTCCTGTGGCAGATGACCACTGAAATTAGTTTGCATCACATTATTGTGTACCTTCAAGAACTAGTTCAGGTTTTTTGTTTTTGTTTTTTGTCCAGGAGGAAAACGGCTGGAAGGTTTTTTCCTAGGATAATGGGAGAGTATGAACAATTCCCAGTAGCAGTTACGAGAACTACACACACATGTGCAGAACTCTTTTAAGTATTCTGACGACACTTATAAAATTGATACACTTTACACTGCCCAAATTTCCTTTTGGCTCACTTAACTCTTAAAAATGAAAACAAAACAAAACAAAACAAAACACATGATCTAATTTTAAAAAGCTTCTTTTCAAAAATAGTATTTTCCCCTAAAACAAGAAATAGCAACAGAAGCATCTAACATTTACTGAGCTCTTACTATGTGCCAGGCACCGTTCTAAGCATTTTATATAGTCAGTTCATTTCATCCTCACAATGAACCTATGCTGTAAGTGCTACTGATAACTCCATTTAATAGATAAGGAAACCAAGAAACAGTAGGTATTTAGAAAATTACGCAAGATCATATAGGGAGGAGTGTGTGAACTGGTGTTTAGGACCTTGATGGTCTGATTCTGGAGCCCTGACTCTGAGCCGTATGTTAAACATAACAGCTCCTAAATACATTCTACTTCACATCTTTGCATAAAAGTATCAAATATGCTCTGTTTCTTTTCCGTGACCATCACATCTAAGACTGACAAAATTGTATTTTATGCTTTGTAATATAAGAATTTACGAATTCTTTAAGAATTTAAGAATTCACCATAAATAAGTTATGGTGAATAGGTGCCAATAACTCAAAATAATAAATTATTTAGGAGTTCTTATGTGAAACACAAATGTCCTCTTCATGTAGATCCTTAAATACCTAACCTCTTCAAAACAGAACTAACTCTATTCCTTTGGTACCAAAGAAAATGCAATAAAAATTTATAGGGTATTTTTAGTAGATCTTAAATATATTTATATTTCAAAATAAATCGTATCTTTGAGTGTTCAGCACAATGTGTAGGGAGCTTTTTTGACTATCATACTCGAAGCTTTAAACTTGGGTATTAGCCTTGTCTTACACCCTAGCATTATGAGAGAATCCTTCTAATTTCTTATTTTTAAATATTAATCTGTGATTTTTTTTTTATTTGACTCTTCAAGAAATGAAGTGAAACCAAAAAACCTGCTCTTTTAAAGGTTAAATATCAACACTCATGTCCCATTCTACAAATTGTTCAGTAATTTGGTGCATCTATCTGTGATCAGGCCATGCAACTGAAAACAAAAGTATAAAACAGAGTTACTTTCTCAGAATACAGTAAATGAATTAGGCATGCGGGACTGAACTGGGACTCACCATGGAGCTTTTATGGAAAAACACCCCGCTCCAAACAGATAAGGCCTTCATGGAAAAGGGGGGAAAATGCACAAAAAATTAGAGGAAAACTCATTTCACATTAACAAATACATGTATATCATACTGTTATAGAGTATGGATAAAATAACTGAAAAAATTAGAAATCATTTGCAATTCTGCTGTCGATACTAACGAGTCTGATATACCCAATAAACAGAATGACGTGAAATAACAAGTCCCTTAAAATTTCCACTGGATTAGCGATTTCAAAATGCTCTCTTTCTCCCCCTTTTCTGGAGTACCCCTGTAGGGTTTCTAAAGTAAAATAAAATAAATTTCACTTCGGAGGCCCTTAAAACAAAGTACAGGTTATATGGAATAATCAGATGGAGAAAAGAGTGGGATCAGTAGCAACAGATGTGTGGGTGTAGGACACAACATGTTTAAAATCAGCTAGCAAGAACACAATAAAAAATTTGATAAGCATTATTCGCTCTTCATTGGTTGCAGCCTCAGAGCCACAGAAAGGAAGCACATCTTTTCCAAGCTACTTAGTTAAAGTACGTTGAACTGTGTATTGCTGGCCAAAGGATCAAACACCAAATAAAAGTAGTATGATTTATTTCCACGTAGGGTCACATTCCAGAAAGTCAGCATTTCTCTTAATAGTGATAGAGGTTGGCTTCTTCCACCTGGCCTGCTTTGGGCTAGGTTGGATACCGGAAATGACAGCCACCATTGCTTATTTTAAATACAACTGGAGATACAAAGTCAGACTTCGTGGTTACACGTATTTCTTATTAATATTCTGTTCACTGTCGTTTCAGACACGCTATGCATATTCGCACACAAAGAAGATGGGCTGATTTAATTATATCCCCAACCAAATGTTGCTAGAGTATCTCACATGTGGAAGTGAGACACAGATTGAGAAGGAAAGCACATTGGCAAAACCTGGGTATTTTCCTCTTCAACTTTGGGGCTAAAAACATTGTAACAATAAAAATTCCTGCTATTTGATTAGCATTCATCTGCCAGTGGATTGAGTTTCACAAACGGAAATGTGGGTAAAATATTTTCACAACACAGAGCACAATTCTGAGGGCTGGGTGCACAGAAGAAACAAAGGAGGGAACAGAGAGGGAAGAACGAGTTGGAAGAATTGAGATATTGAAAAAAAAAGAAAAGAAACATCAGAAATGGTGTCAGCGCAAAGCAAGGAAATCTCTCTCATAGCTCATACGACCACAATCAAAGATAGGATGTTGTTATCCACGTTAAAACGGTGGATGTTCAGACTTTTTTTAATCATGACCCGTAGAAATACATTTTAAGGTGCAAGCTGGCGTATACATGAATACACATAAATTGAAACGATGATTTAATGAACATGGTTTTTGTCTGTCATCAACTTTACTATTTTCTATTTCAATGTATTATAAACGTTAAAGCTGGGATTTCATTACAATGAAGATCACACATATTCTGGCGGGGTAGGTCTGAGCGGGGCCTGAGATTCTGTATTTCTAACAAGCTTCTAGCTCATGCCAAAGCTGCTTGTTTGCAGAACGAGTAGCAAAACTGCATTTTATTTCATTCTATTTCATTAATGACAAAAAAGTTAGTCACAATCCCCTTATCTGATTTCACGATTCACAAATTATATCAGGAATAAAGTGTTACCGGAGCTCACGCTGCACTCTGACGAACGCTGATTTAAATAACTGAGAGCACTCGAAGACTCTAATCTCAATAACACGATAATGCCATGCAGAAAGGATCAGAAAATGGAAGCTTCCATATGTTTCCATATGCCCACAAATGCTTCCGAAATGAAGAGGCTATTGTTGCCATACAGTACCCAACTTCCTTTAAGTTTCTTCATTAGGCAGGGCACACGAAATAGTCAAACAGTTCAAATGATTCTGACACAGGCGCTGACCATCTGGAACATCTAGACATGAGTGGCTCTTCAGTGTATATTATGTCAACACTGAACAGTCTCCCATCTCATTCCAAATATCAGACTGCAGCTTATTTGTTGTAAAACATTTGAAAGTTTTATCTTCATCCTTTATGCCTTAAAAGGCTTCTCTACTGATCCCCAAAACCAACCAAACAAAAATGAAACAAAACCTTCACGTTTCTACGTTTCAAAAGACCAGCTGATGTTCCTTACCTATAGCGCCAGTAAATACCCTTTTCTAGGTTAAGGTTTCCTTATGTATCAAAAGGAAACATGTATTTGCCAAACAAATTACACACAAGCTTATAAAAAAAAGTCCTAGATTTTCCTTTCTAGGCAATAGCAACGAAAGATTTCAACAGCCATCTCCTTCCCCACAATCCTAAAATGCACAGTGAACTCTCCAGACACTGTAGTAGACAGACCTACACTAAGCAGCAGCCTTGTCAGATTTAAAGACAATACAGTTCTCACTGTTCATAACGTAACCCAATTGCGTGAGTTAAAAGTAGCCCTTCTTCGATCAAATAAGGATCAACTGGCTAACATAGCTCAAGGAGAAAACAGAGGGCGGGGAGAAACTGAATGAGGACCCGCTTTAGTATACACTTGGCATGTTCCCAATCTCCACTTACCCACTTCTTACCCACCCCTACAAACTGGACCTCTGCCACATACATGTAAAAGAAGAGCCACAAACTCCAAAGAATTAGAGTGACTGACGTAATTACTGACTTCGTATGGGTAGTGTCAGCTGTTCTTTTGAAATGTGCCTGCTTCATCTTTCCTCAGTAGCAAAAGAATGAAAATATAAAGTCACAAAGGACAGGCCTATGATCCAGCTGTCTTCACCTATGATTTCCCTCCCCCTTTAAAATCCCAGTTATAGTTTTATATGAGGGTAGTTAGAAGGAGGAAGACAGTATGTGAGTGGGAGTGTATGTTGAATTAAAATAGTCTGTGTTAACATATGCAACTCAAATTATGATGTTCAGATATTAAGAATTTCTGTGTTTTCTAAACACTATTAAGTTTCAGCAGGTTTAACAATCCTTCCATACAAAACCTATTCGCTCTGCCACAATTATATTCTTTTTGAGCTGAATCCTGACTGAAAAACATCAGGACTGGCCAAGAGATTAAAAATCCAGAAATATTTTTTATAGACTTATTTATAGTGCAACGTGAAACGACTTGACCATTAGTTCTCAACGGGTTTCTTCTGGAGATTCTCAGAAGACAAGAAGGAATTGTGTTTTATATCATAACAGTAATGCCATGTAAGTTTTTAAACACTGATTCATTTTGTTGAATGCCACATAATACCACAAAAGCTTTGTTCTTACTAGCTGAATGGAAGGCAAACGTGAAGATTTTTTAAATGCAAGGAAAAAGTAAAACTAGATTTGATTTTGAATGTGCTAAAGTTTTCTCTAACCCGACCCTAGTGCTAAAAGGTATAAATGATTAGGCTTAATCATCTTCAGTGTTAAAGAACTAGCCGAACTCTAAGAGAAAAATTCTATGAACATACTCCGAAAGTCCTATTTTTCAATTGATCATGTCTCATGAGAATTCAGACTCTATCACATAACAGACATCAGAATGAGCCCATATTTACTAGGAACACCTATATACCAACAAACTGGACAATCTAGATGAAAAGGAAAAAATTCTTAGAAACACAAATTACCAAGACTGAATAACAAAGAAACAGAAAATCTAAACAGACCAATTAATAGTAAGAAGATTGAATCAGAAATAAAAAATCCCCCAATGAAGAAAAGCTAAGGACCAGATGGCTTTACGGGATTCACTAGCAAATTTTACCAAACTTTTAAGGAATTAGCACCAACCCTTAAACTCTTCCAAAAAATCAGAGGATGGAACACTCCCAAACTCATTTTGTGAGGCCAGCATAATCCTGATACCAAAACCAGAAAATGACACCACTAGAAAAGAAAACTACAGGCCAATATCCCTAATGAATATAAGATGGAAAAATTCTCAAGAAAGCACTAGCAAACCAAATTCAGCAGCACATGAGAAAGGATCATTCACAACGATCAAGTGAGATTCATCCTGGGGATGTAAGGATGGCTCAACGTAACACAAATCAATCAATTTGATACATCACTTAGTAGAATGAAAAAAGTCACCTGATCATCTAACTGACACAGGAGAACCATTTGACAAAATTCAACATCAATTCATGATTAAAAACTCTTAACATATTAGGCACAGAAGGAACATAACACACTAAATGCAAGCACAGCTAACATCACACTCAATGGTGAAAAGTTGAAAGCCTTTCCTCTAAGATCAGGAACAAAACAATGTTCCTATCTTACCACTCTTTTTCAATATAGTACTGGAAGTCCTAGCTAGAGCAATCAGGGAAGAAAAAAAAAAAATAAAAGGTATCCGAGTTGGAAAGAAAAGAAGTAAAACTGTCTCTGTTTGCAGATGACATAATTTTATTTATAGAAAATTCTAAAGATTCAACCAAAAAACTGTTAGATCTAATCAATGAATTCAGTAAAGTTATGGGATATAAAATTAACATATAAAAATCAGTAGTGTTTCTATATACTAACAACAAATTTTCTGAAAAAGAAACAAGGGGATCGATCCCATTTATAATAGCATCAAAAACAATAAAACACTTAGGAATAAATATAACTAACAAGATGAAAGATCTCTACTCTGAAAGCTATAAGACACTGATGAATGAAATCAAGAAAGTACACAAATAAATGGAAAGGGATCCTGTGCTCGTGGATTGTAAGAATTAATGTTAAAATGTCAATACCACCAAAAGCTATCTACAGATTCCATGCAATCCCTATCAAGATTCCAATGGCATTTTTTACAGAAGTAGAAAAAAACTTCCCTAAAATTTATATGGAATCACAAAAGACCCTAAATAGTCAAAGAAATCCTAAGAAAGGAGAACAAAAGCAAGAGGTATTGTATTTCCTGACTTCAAGTTATACTATAAAGCTATAGTTATCAAAACAGTATGGAATTGGCATGAAAACAAATAGACTAATGGAACAGAATTGCAGGTGAACATGGTCTGCTGATATTTGACAAGGGAACCAAGAATACTCAATGGAAAAAAGACAGTCTCTTCAAGAAATGGTGCTGGGATAATTGGATATTCACATGTAACAAATGAAACTGGGCCCATATCTTACACGACTCACAAAAATTAATTCAAGATGGATCAAAGACTTAAATGTAAGACCTGAAACCATGAAACTTCTAGAAGAAAACAACAGGAACAAAAGCTCCTTGACATAGGTCTTAGTAATAATTTTTAAAATATGACAACTAAAGTACAAGCAACTAAATTAAAAATAAATTAAAAAGCTTCTGCACTGCAAAAGAAACCATCAACAAAGTGAAAAAACAACCTACAGAATGGGAAAAAATATTTGCAAACCATCTATCTGATAAGGGGTTAATATCCAAAATATATAAAGAACACATGCACTCAATGACAAAAAACCACCCAATTTCAAAATGGGCAAATGACCTGAATAAACATTTTCCCATATAAGAGATATAAAAGGCCAATAGGTTCATGAAAAGGTCTCAACATCAGTAGTGATTAGGGAAATGCAAATGAAAAGCACAATGGGTTACTGCCTCATATCTGTTAGCATGGCCATCATCAAAAAGACAAGACATAACAATGCTGCCATAGACGTGAAGAAAAGGGAACCCTTCCGTATTGTTGGTCAGGCTACAAATTGGTGAAGCCGCTATGGAAAACAGTAGGGAGGATCTTCAAAAAATTAAAAACAGAACTACCCTATGATCCAGCAATTCCATTTTTGGGAATATAGCCAAAGGAAATAAAAACACAAACACAAGAAGATATGCACCCCCATGTTCATAGCATTATTTACCACAGCCAGGACATGGAAACAACCTGAGTGTCCACTGATGGACTATGGATAAAAATGTTGTGATATATATATCACACACACACACACACACACACACACACACACACACATACATACATACATGCAGTGGAATATTATCCAGCCATAAAAAATTGAAGAAATCGACCATTTGAAACAACATGGAAAGACCCTGAAGGCAATATGCTAAGTGAAATATATCAAAGAAAGACAAATACTATATGATCTTATTTTTATGTGGAATCTTAAACAAACTCATAAAAAAAGAGATCACACTTGTGGTCACCAGATGCACAGGGTGGGAGAAGGGGGAACTGGAGGAAGCTGTCAAAGGGACACACTTCCAGTTATAGGATAAATTAGTACTAGAGATGTGATGTACCACATGATGACTACAGCTAACCCTGCTGTGCTGTAAAGAGAGTAAACCCTAGGAGTTCTCATCACAAGGAAAAAGTGTTTTTCCTTTTTTCTTTTCTTCTTTCTTTTCTTTTTACTGTATCAGTAGAAGATGGATGTTAGCTGAACTATTTTGGTAATCATTCCACAACATATGCAAACCAAACCATCACGTTACACACCTTAAACTTCTATAGTAATATATGTCAATTATTTCTCAATAATACTGAAAAAGGAATAAGCCCATATAAATATCAAATGTATTAAACACCAAAAAAATAGAGAAAATGCTATACAACACTATGTGTAAAATTGTAAAGTAAAACCATATTCTCTACCAATATATTCCAGGAACTTTAATGACTGCCACATTCTATGGACCCCCCCTCCTCATAAGTAGCTACTGAAATGGACACACAATTCCCACATGCATGCGAGCAAATTAGTCCTTGTGTCATTTTTTCAAGTGTTATGTTAAAGTTTCCATTCATTTAATTTTAATCACTCCCTACTAAAGAGATCTATAGCACTGCTGGCTTTCAAATTAGTGATCTGTAGGGAAAACGGAAGCTGAAACAGAGAGCTACACTGCCTAATTTGAGAAATACTCAACATGCAAATTTAAATTACAAACTCAAGATTTTCATTAGAAAAACATTAGATAGGGGCGCCTGGGTGGCACAGCGGTTAAGCATCTGCCTTCGGCTCATGGCCTGATCCTGGCGTTATGGGATCGAGCCCCACATCAGGCTCCTCCCCTAGGAGCCTGCTTCTTCCTCTCCCACTCCCCCTGCTTGTGTTCCCTCTCTCGCTGGCTGTCTCTATCTCTGTCGAATAAATAAATTTTTAAAAAATCTTAAAAAAAAAAAAAGAAAGAAAAACATTAGATAATGTTCAAATTCTGCCAGACGTTGCAGAAAAGAGACTAGAGTAGCACAGACTGTCAAATTTCTGTATAAAGTTAAACCTGCTGATTTTAAATAGTGGCCTTCATTCAAAAACCACAAAGTCCACAGGTTTATGGAAAGTGGAACAAACATATGCAAGTAAACATATGCAAACCATAGGTGGACTTTAAGTACTCTACCGATGGAGCCCAAATATTGTAAACTCAAACTGTGTTAAGTATATTGTACATGCAGATCTATCCATATCCATTCTAATGAAAGTGCTCTGTCCATTATTTTATATCTGGGACCAAAGATTTATAGCTTAGCTATCCAAAACTAACACCTATACAAGCCAGGGCTGGGAAGTGGAGAATTACGATCTACTACTGTATCTGGCGAGTCTTTCTCCAAATCTTTGCCATTTAATTCTCAGAACTTCCCCTATAAGGTTTGGGGCTCAGGCCAAACTGTGTAGATAAGCCAAGGTAGACCTAGCTGAATTAGAAGAAGAAGGAGTAGACTTCTCTTTAAGACCTACTATATGCCGATGTCATTTACTGATTTAGCAAGCTCTACAGCAAATTTGGTCTACAAATTTCAAGTAGAGACAATCAAATAAATGCTATCAAATATTTCCATTTCTAAGTAAAAACAATCATCTCTGTTTTCCTAATGAAGCTCTTGTTCAGCACTGGCCTACGACTCAACAGTGCGTGAGGCTTAGAAATTAGGTAATTAGGCCTGGTGGGAACTCATACAATGTACAGCTGAAAGATCATAATCCATACATATAAACTTGTATTCTTCAGGTAAGGAAGCTTACCTAGGACACACTGGTAATAGATAGCAGAACCAAATGAGAAGTCAGGGCATCAGATTTCTAAGTCGATAACCTTCCCCTACGTGACCTAACCTATTTCTACAGAGTTGGGCCCAAGGTTCCTAACACCCACTTCAAATTGCTCCCAAAGAAATTAATAAATCTAAAGATGGGGAGAGGGAAAAGGAACAGAAGCTGTTCCACTTAAGAAAAAGGAAACTTATGAAAGACAAAAAATCATCTCGTGTTTACTTCACTAAAAATGGTCAGTTAGTTAAGAGCAAGGAAGTGACTTCATTACCAATGTATGCATTTTTCACTTCCATGAAATTACTCTGATTTGTTTTTGAAATTTACTGCTCTCTCTGCCTAAAAAATGAGGTGTCTATATTAATAACTTTAGATTTAATGTACATAAAATTAAGCATACTGATGAAGAATCATCTACTTAGTAAAATTTTACATAGGAAGCATTCAAAAAATTTTTTATCACTTCCTTGATTCATTAATTCAACCAAACATCCATGAAATGCTGCTTAACAAATCCCTACTATAAATACTTAACACTCCAAAATAATGAGCAATTCCTTAGCACCCAGTTTCACTTTACTAGATGAGACCTATTCTTATGTACAGAAAATAAAAACATGATGGAGGTCTTTCCAATCCTCCAGTCTTAGACTGGAAGAATTTGGACTCTGTTTGAATGAGTGATTGTTGAACCAAATGATTTCCAGCACTTCTTTTGCCTTCCTCGGTGTATACTGTAGTCAGGTTAAGCAACAGCTGTTGCCAAAATAGGCCTTATTTCCTCCAAGTGCTGCTTCAAGGTACAGAACATGAAGGTGTAAATACATCTGTCTTCTGCCATTTGCAGTTCTACTGGCCTTGTGCGTATCTTGGAGTAAGGCAGATGGTCCCTGACACTGCACAGGCTTCCAGGGATGTATATTTCCAAAAATAAGAAGGCAGATGTAAAATACGGTAAGCACACGTTTTATCCCCTTGAGGTTTGAACTGAGGCTTCTGTCTCAATTTAAATATTTAAATACAGGATCTTAGGCAACCCTTAGAAATCTCTGTGCTAGAAATACAACTTTTTATGCTTATTTTGACTTTATGCGAAATATCTAGGACATGGAATAAATAAATGCTGATCTAACTGAGGTAGGTATATAATTTTATTAGATACATTATCAGGTATATTGGAAGTAGTCACAGAGCTTACAAGTCTATAAATGAGTCAGCTCTGTGTTCTATTTCTACATAATCCATATTAAATACTTCCTATTAATTTTATTTTCTAAATGCTAGCAAAGGCAGGTCATAGAAGCAAAGTTAGAGTAAACTGCAATTTCCAGAATGAAGAGAGCCTGGAAAATGAGAAGCCCATTTGCTCATCACTTGGGTGACCTTAATATGGCAATCAAAATTCTCAGTAAATATAATAACATTTAATGGAATTAATGCAAATTAGCTAACTGCAGATTGAGAACTGGTCATAGTAAAAAAATTTAATAAAAATGAAATAAATATAGCCTTTAAAATCTAATGGGATGAAATCTAATGACATGAAATGTATGGGATTTGGTTCAAATCTCAGCATATATCAAAAACAGAAATTAAAGGAACATATCTTGTTCTCATAAAACAAATATTACTTTTGATAAGGCAAAATACATGTATTTCCATGAAAATGCTCAATTTTAAGATAATAAAACCACAAATTGTATTCTGAAAATTCTATGACCAAATGTTGGGGTGACTTAAAGTAAAAGAATTGTAAGGAAAGTCCACTATCTCAATTTCTGGATATAATCAACAAACCCGTCAGAAAGTGGCTTAGGAGTACGAAGTCTTGTAATCTAGCAACAGCCAACTACAAAGTTCTTAATCCTATTATCAAAGTGTTTATAGGTCACGGTGATCTGTTGATAGGGAGCAAGAGAAAGAATAGAGGGAGGAATGGGAAAAAAAGAACTGTAGGTGGGGAGGGGAAAAACAGCAGGTGGGGTAATCTGTGGTGCACTAAGGGCTCTGCCACAAGTAGAGAACTCATTACAGACAACAACTACATCAAAAAAAAAAAATAGTGAATGTTAAAATCTCTTCCTTTCATAACTATACTATGGTTATAGAAGAGACTATCCTTGCCTTTAGAATTTATATATTGAAATCTGTAGGAATAAGAAGTTACTAAGTCGACAAATTACTTTGAAACAATTTAAGAAAAATATGGTGTGTGTGTGTGTGTGTTGTGTAACTGCATGCACGTGTGGGCAGAGTGAGAAAACGTGAATAATAAGGCAAATAAGTTAGACTGCTAACATTAAGGAAATCTGGGTATACAGGAATTCCCTTTACTGGTCTTATAACTTTTTTTGTAAATCTGAATCTATGTGAAAATTTTAAAAATGACAAACCAAGTATTCATTGTGGGACAAATATTATTCTCTTTAAACACTTCAGTACAGGACATGCTAAAAAGAATTCAAAAACTCAGCAAAAACAAAATGGTCTGAGAATTGAGATAAGAAGCCAAGTCAACAATGGGATATGTATATCTTGAACTAATATTAATTTCAAAGTACGTAACTCAAATTCACATAATTCATTTAATTAATAAATAATTACTAAATTGTCTATAACGAGGCATAACATACGTACTCTAGAAATCAAGGAATTGTGACTTTAAAAAAAAAAGGAAACAAAGAATTTATCTAAGTTCATGAAGTATGGAGCAAAAAGAGACACCAGATGATTAATAGTTTCTGCCCATTTAAGGGCAGAGAGAGTAGCAAAGAGAGAGTGTGAAAGAGTGAGAGACTTTATCTTTTTATTGTGGCAAATTTCAAGTATATACAAAAGTAGACTTAGTTTCCTCTCCTCCCCACAAATATAGTGAATTAAACGTTAACATCATAGGAATTCATTCATAGAACTTCAGTCACTACCTTAGATGTATATATATCTATATAGATACATATATATGGAAAAGTTTATTTGAAAAAGAGAGCCAATTCTTTGCATTATAAAAACAGCATAGCTCTAAGTTTTAAAAACGATCAACACCAGAAACAAAGCTAGAATTAAATTCAAGAACAAAAAAATAAATAAATATAAATAAATAAATAGATAGATAAATAAATAAATAAAATTCAAGGACAATTTTGAGTATTTTTTCACTTAGATTCAGGAAACACACATAAAAACTCATAAGTACTTTGCAGAATTGTACAATGCTCAGTTGAATCAAGAAGGTACAATTAGATACTGACGTCTATGACTAAAAAAATATGATTCAAGATTTATCCAATTTTTATTTGATTCTACAACCTAAAAAGTAACAGCATACAAAGAAAAAATGAGCTAACTGTAAATGTAAGTTCATAACCTCTTTCCTATTCATAGCTACCTTACTTATTTTAAAATAAAGAAACTAAGAGGAAAGGGAAGTCAAAATTCTACTTAAATTACTGAACATAAAGAGTTAAAAAGCTGAAATCAACTTAAAATAAAAGGAATACAGGCCAAATGATCTATATCATAACATGTCTGATTTGGGGGCTAGGTTTGCGCTATTTTTCCTTCCCCCCACCCTTAACATGCCACAAACTCAATTTTATTTCCGCATTCAGCAGTAAGATCATTTTGTATAACAAATTCCACTCCACTAGGTAGAGGGTCCATTTCTGTGCTACGGTGGAATCTGGAGCTCAAAAGCCTTATCCCTGAGAATGAGTATTTCTTCTCACAAAAGTGACTTCTACAAACACTTTACCACCCAGCACAAAAATATTAAGACCTTTTGATATAGCAGCCAAATAATTTACTCTATTCCTTTTGTTGGAAAGACCCTGAAGACTGTTTGAAACCAGGGTTGGGTTTTCTCTGGACTACCCGAATACAGAATTTAAGACAGTTGTTTCATTTCGAATCAGGTTAAACCTCAGGACTGCTGATTGATGAAATCCGTAATGTGCCTATAGACATATATATTTTCTGGTACGAAATGGAATTTCAGAGTCATCACACGATTGATCATCTAATGATATCTTAGATACAGCACTTTATTTTCAGGAACCCAAAGAAGTGATAATTTTATATTCCTAACCAGTAGTAATTAAAATTTTTTTTAAAATAGCTAAAATAAGCACAGACACATCAAGTGAGTCATCAAATGTCTTTGAGGATGTTAACGACCGATCGTGAATGAAGCCCAAATCTTAGGACTCCGGCTTTTGAAAACTACCCATCACATCACATTGTCCTGACACTAATGACAGACCATTATATGTAAATTATACCACAATATAGGTGTTTGGGTTTTTTTAAGTATTAGAAACACAGTCGTCATCTGAAGTTCTTTCCTTAGTAGTTGGGCCAGTTAAAATTTGGGAGTCGTTACAAATCCAGATTATGTCCACAAAAGCAAGAAACTGAAACTGTACTTTCAGACAAAGCCACAAGGCAGCAAGTGTAAGACTGAGAAGATGGGTCTGGTTTTTATTAGCCAATACTAGTTTTCACAACTTGTCACTGCTTTGTTTTGCTATGGATGTACGTGTACATGTTTGAATGCAAGGATGTTGGCACATGTTCTATACTTTGTACTTAATCTGCTGCCATTAAGTTTCATGTGGGCTGGAAATGAAGAGCATAATTAAACCACCCAAAGGAAATGTATGTTTTATTTTTATGTATCCAATCCTCTGAAACAGTTATCTAAAAAAGTATCAAGGCTAAGGCCTTACCCTGTTCGTTTGGTGATGGTCCCCAACGTCATTGGCTGCTTGATTTGTGCAAGAGGCATCAGTACCATCAAGCTGGGGAGAGGAGAGAGCCGGGGGTTGCCAGGGTTGTTGTTGGCAAAATTATTGTAGGAGTCTTGGCTGTTTAGTTTCCCTACAAAGAGAAAAACAAAGAAAAGCATCACCACAGGACATCTCCTTCACGGATGGAGTTTGCACTCACCCCACTAGTCATTTAAGAAAGTTATCAAAGGCAGAATTGATTTGAAAAGAATCCTGGTTATATGGATGGGGAAAAAAAAAACACAGGATACTGTTAAAACCAAGAGTGACTTGATTATAAACAGAGACTGTAGTCTTTGGGGATAGAGGAATGGAGGATACAGAATTGGATAGATGTTAAATGGTCATACAAATAATTAGTATAAAATTTAATTATAATTTTATGATGTTATGAAAAAATATAGGATAGCAAAAGAAAATAAAACAGGAAGACGTAAAGTAGTCTAGAGGAGGCATGGAGCATTTCTCTGAACAAGCTTGAGAGTAAGTGGGTAGAAGATTCCAGCCACAGCAGCCTGTGAAGTCTAGGAGGGTGAAAGAAACGTGAGTCATGAGATGAGTCTCCAAAGGCAGTGGCGTGAGAGACACCAGATGAGACTAACAAAGTCATTGGCAAAAACATCACCTTCTTCCCAATATCTACCACTCCCCACCATATAATTTAAAAACACCAAATCAACATTTCCCTTTAATGTTGGGCATTAATATAAAAAATAAAAAGAGTCATAATGGCTCACTAATAACCAGGAAAAACAAACTCATCTGCGAAATAAAATCTGATCCACAGAGAGAATAGTTACTCTCGCTCACTAGGAAGCCAAACTCCTCCTATGTACTTATCTTTTCTCCCTCTCCATGGTTTCGTATTTTCCAGACCGTCCTATAAATGAAATCACAGAGTATGGAGCTTATGGGGTCCAGGTCCTTTCACTTGCCAATAAGCATCTGAGATTCATCCACTCTATATTCTCCCAAAAGTATCAACAGATCTTTCCCTTTTATTCTTGAGTATGATCCTATTACATGGAACTACTCCAGTCTGTTTATCTAGTTACTGGTAAAAGGACATTTGTTTCCAGCTTTTGGCTATGATGAATAAAGGTGCTATAAACATTTATGTACAGGTTTTGTATGAATATAAATTTCCTTTTTGGAAAAATAATCTAGGAATGGAACTGCTGGTCATAGTAAATGAATGCTTGCATAGACATCATAATTGTACGTTTTAAGGTTATTAAGGAAATGCCAGTTTGACAAAGTGGCTGAACCATTTCGCATTCTCATCAGTGAAGTATGATAATTCCAGATCTTCCATAGCCTCACCAGCATTTGGTATCATCACTCTTTTTTATTTTAGCTCTTCTGGCTTTTCTTCAGATTTCTCTAATGCACAGTAATGTTTAGCACTTTCTTTGTGCATGCACTCATTTGTCATCCGTATTTCTTTTTTGATAATGTGCTCAAATCTTTTGCCTATTTTAAAAACTGGGCCAATATTTTTTGCTGAGATATAATTCATACATTGTGAAAGTCGCTGTTGTAAAGCGTACAATTCTGTGTTTAGTATATTCGACAGAGTAGCACAACCATGACCACTATCTCATTTCAGAACATTTTCATCACCCACAAAGAAAGCCCAGACCCATTAGCAATCACTCCTCCTTTGGCCCACCCCTCAGCCTTTGACAACCAGAACCTCCTTTCTGTTTCTATGGATTTGCCTATTCTGGCTACTTCATAAATGGAATCATACAATGTGGCCTTTTGTGACTGATTCTTTCACGTAGTATCTTTTCAAGGTTCCTCTATGTTGTGCCATACATCAGGAGTTCATTGTTTTTTAATAACCAAATAGCATTCCACTGCATGGATATACCACATTTTATTTGTCCTTTTTTTAGTTTATGAATATTTGAGTTGTTTCCACTTTTAGGCTATTATGACTAACGTGTCTATGAACGTAACAAAGTATACAGGTTTTTATGGAGACATGTGTTTTCAGTTTTCTTGGGTATACACACCTAGGAATGGAATTGTTAGGTCTATATTTAACATTGTGAGGAACTGCCAACCTGTGGTTGCACCAATGTATGAGGGCTCCAACTTCTCCACATCTCCAACAGTCCTTGCTATTGTCTCTTTTATTTCAGCCATCCCAGTGGGTACGAAGTGGTGTCTCGTTGTGGTTTTGATTTGCGTTTCCCTAATTACTAAGGATGTTAAGCATCTTTCTCACGTGCGTTTCGGTAATTTGTAGATCTTCCCTGGAGAAACGTCTAATCCAAAACATTTGCCCATTTAAAATCTGGATCGTCTTTTTATTGTTCAGTCATAAGCGTTAATCATATTCTCTGGATACTAGTTCCTTGTCAAATATATGATTTATAAATATTTTTCTCCCATTCCATATGCTGTCTTCTCACTTTCTTCATGGTGTGCTTTGAAGCATAAAAGTTTTTAATTTTCATAGAGTCTACTGTACCTATTTTTTTCTTTAGTTATTTTTGCTTTGTTCTCAGATCTAAGAAATCATTGCCGAATGCAAGGACACAAAGATTTATGCCTATGTTTTCTTCTAAGAGTTTTATATTTTCAGCTCTGACATTTAGGTCTCTGATCCATTTTGAATTAATTATTATAAATGGTGTGAGGTAGAGGTTCAGCAGAAGTTCAATACCATTTTCTTCAATGTTGGATATCCACTTGTTCCAGCACCATTTGTTGAAAAGACTATCCTCTCCTACCTCAGGGGGTTGTCCCAGCACCCTTGTCAAAAATCAAGTGGCTACAAATGTATGGAATTATTTATAGATCTTACTCTCACATTTTAGAAGTTCTTTATATATTCTGGATATAAGCGTTTTGGAAGATATACAATTTTCAAATATTTTCTATCACCCTGTAACTTGTCTTCTCATTCTCTCACAGATCTTTCAACAAGCGAAAGATTTTTTCTCCATAAAGTCCACTTCATGAATTTGTTTTGTACATGTGTTGAACTGATGAACTATTTGCCTAACCCAAGGTCAAAAAATTCAATCTAAAAATTTTTAAGTTTTATATTTTATAGTCATATATATGATTTGTATCATTTATATTATATGATACCGTTAACTTTCTGTGAGGTATGAAATGTGTTGTTTATGTAATAATGAAATGAAACAAATGAAAGCAAAGAAAACAAAATCTCCAAATTTAAGTGAAGTTTATCACAACTTTACAAGTAAAGGTTTAGGATTTTTTTCTCTGTTTATTTTTTAATCAATGCCCTCACAATATTACTGGTAATGTCTATTATTCCAATATCATGATAACTGAAGCCTGAGGCAAGGCAGGATCTATGATCCCTGTAATTTTTTCTATTTAACTGATATGTTGGCCAAATGACAAATTTTGACCTACATTTTGTTGAGCTGAAGTGTTATGCCAATCTGTAGTGCTTTCTTAACACAAACAGAAATTACATATAGTTAATGTAAAAATGAGAGACCAGCATGTCAAAAGGGAACATACTCTGTTTTGGAGCAGAACACCCACTTGGACATTCGTTATTTCTGTATTATTTGGTGTCACCACCTTGTGGCCTACAGCTACAAAATTCAAGCAAGTTACAAATCTCACAGGGAGTAGGGTATGAAATATAAAGGCAGAAATTATAATTACATTATCCAACTCCACTTCAGGTACAAGCCACATGGAATTAGAAATTTTAGGTCATTTTCCTAGTTTTTCTGAATTTCCCTGTTTCGAAATGCTGTTATCTTGGGAATTAGATTCCTAAATAATTCATAACTTCTAAAATAGACATTACACAAACATCTGCTCAAATACACACAGAACTCACTACAGATGATATTTTAATTTTCAAAACTCTGAGAACCCCTGTTCAGTCACCTTTTTTCAAGGAAGAATAATAATTGTGAAGCATCTTTTTAACAGTAAATAATGGTTTTTCAGACGGGCTAAATAGAGAAAAATCACATTGAATTTCTTTTCTTTTTCAAGATAGCTGGTTTGATGCCCTTCTTCAATGGGTCACTATGTCCAACAAAACTTGCTGCTTGCACCTATAGCTTGTCATTATCTGCAAAAATGCCAGTAGGATTTTGATTGGGACTGCAACGAGTCTGCAGATCAGCCGCAGAACTATGCCCATCTTAACAGTATTAAGTCTTCCAAGCCAAGAACATGAGATGTTTTTTCATTTATGTAGGTATTCTTTCACTTCTTTGCACATTATTTTGCAGATTTCAGTGTACAAGTTTTATACGTCTTTGGTTAAATTTATTCCTATTTGTTTGATGCGACTTATAAAAAGAATTTTCTTAATTGCACTTTTCAGATTGTTCGTTGTCAATGTAGAGAACTACGATTAATTTTTGTACACCGATCTCGTATCCTATAACCTTGCTGAACTTGCTTATCTCAGTTTTTTTGTGGATTCCTTAGGATTTTCTACTACATGATCATGTCATCCCCAAAGAAAGTTTTGCTTCTTCCTTTCCAGTCCAGATGACTTCTATTTCTTTTGTTGCCTAAAAGCCCTGGTTACAACTGCCAGTAAAATATTGAATAGAAGTGGCAACAGTAGACTATGATTCATTTTGAGTTAATTTTTGTATATGGACTGAGGTATGAGTTGAGGCTCACTGCTTTGAAATTGGATGTCTACTTGTTTCATCACCATTAAAAAGATGGTCCTTTCTCCATTGAATTGCCTTTTCATCTTTGTCAAAAATCAACTGACCACGTCTGTGTGGATCTATTTCTAGATTTTGTTCCATTGATCCATGTGTCTATCCTTTCACCAATTCCACACTTTCTTTATTACTGTAGCTCTATAGTGATTCTTAGTAATTCATGCACTTACACAGAAACTTTAAAATTTCCACACTTTCCATGTTATAAAAATGACTCCACTGTTTATAATTCAACATCTCTTCCATACAGAAAACACCTGATTGACCCAATGTTATTTTCAAATCATTGTTCTTGACTTCTTATAAAAGTTACCTGTCTTGGTTCTGTGGTTAACAATAATATGGTATTTTATAAATAACAGTAACAGTAAACACACACCTTTTTTTTTTTTTTACTAATTTGAATTGAAGAAACAAATTTATATAAAAAAATAAAACAATACTCCTCAAAAGAGCCTAATGAATATCTTATTTCTAAATGACATCCTAAAAGACATTTACTTTTTTTCTAAGTTTTTATTTAAATGCCTGTTAGTTAGCATATAGCGTAATATTAGTTTCAGGTGTACAATGTAGTGATTCAGTACTTCCGCACAGCACCCAGTGCTCATCACAAGCGCCCTCCTATCACCTATTTAACCATCCCCCCCCACCCTCCCTCTGGTAACCATCAGTTTATTCTCTACAGTTAAAAGTCTGTTTCTTAGTTTGCCTCTTTCTCTTTTCTCTTCCCTTTGCTCATTTGTATTGTTTCTTAAATTCCATATATGAATGAAATCATAGGATATGATTTCTCTTACTGAGAGAGAGATTTTGTTTAGCATAATACTCTTTAGCACCATGCATGTGGCTGCAAAGACAAGATTGCATTATTTTTTATGGCTGGGTAATAGTCCATTGTATATATATCACATCTTTTTTATTATTTTTTTATTATGTTCAGTTAGCCAGCATATAGTACATCATTAGTTTTTGATGTAGTGTTCAATGATTGATCTTCTTTATGCATTCATCAATTGATGGACACTTGGGCTGTCCCCATAATTTGGCTATTGTAGATAATGCTGCTATAGACATCAGGGTGCATGTATCCCTTTGAACTAGTTATTTTTGTATTCTTTGGGTAAATACCTAGTAATGTGATTACTGGATTGTAGGGTGGTTCTATTTTTAACTTCTGAGAAACCTCCATACTGTTTTCCAGAATGGCTGCATCAGTTTACATTCCCACCAACAGTGCAAGCGGATTCCCCTTTCTCCACATCCTCATCAATACCTGTTGTCTCTTGGGGTATTGATTTTAGCCATTCTAACAAGTGTGAAGTGATATCTCATTGTAGTTCTGGTTTGTATTTCCCTGATGATGACTGATGTTGAGCATCTTTTCATGTGTCTGTTGTCCATCTGTATTTCTTGTTTGGAAAAATGTCTATTCATGTCTTCTGGCCATTTTTAAATTGGATTATTTGGGTTTTGGGTGCTACATTTCATAAGTTCTTCATAGATTTTGGATACTAACCCTTTATCATATATGTCATTTACAAATATCTTCTCCCATTCTGTAGGTTGCCTTTTAGTTTTGCTGATTGTTTCCTTTGCTGTGCAGAAGCTGTTTATTTTGGTGTAGTTCTAATAGTTCATTTTTTGCTTTTGTTTCCCTCACCTCAGGAGACACACCTAGAAAGAAGTTGCTATGGCTGATGTCAAAGAAGTTACTGCCTGCGTTCTCTGAAAGACACTCATTTTAAAACAGCATAGATTTAGTATAGAGGGAAAACTACCACACTGTAGCTAATGGTAGCTTCAGAGGTAACAGAAAGGTAAGAAGCTCTTTTTAAAAAATCATTACAAGATGAAGGTATCTTCAGAGTTAGCATAATGGCTTAACCAAGTGTGACGTTTTTGGGGAACACAAATCTATGGAATAATCAAGTTAAACACTTGATGTCTCTTCAGCAAAATAAGATAAGAAATGCACACAAGGGGTGCCTGGGTGGCTCAGTCGTTAAGCATCTGCCTTTGGCTGAGGGCGTGATCCCGGCGTTCTGGGATCGAGCCCCACGTCAGGCTCCTCCACTGGGAGCCTGCTTCTTCCTCTCCCACTCCCCCTGCTTGTGTTCCCTCTCTCGCTGGCTGTCTCTCTCTCTGTCAAATAGATAAATAAAATCTTTAAAAAAAAAAATGCACACAAATACTTATCTCTCTGCCTCCCCAATTTCCAAATCAGAATTCACACTGAAGTTAACTGAAGTGACCCACACCTACTATAGGGATAATAAAAGACAACATTCAGAATGTACATAAGATGCTTTAAGCCATTGAATAAATTACACAATAATATCTACACTCACACAACACAGAACATTACAGGTAATATGAAAAGTGGAATCCCATTACACTATTTGATATTTGTAGAGGAATAACAGGAAAGTATTTTTATAGTTAAATCATTCAAAATGATTTATTATGCCACTCTTTAAACCAGTGTAGATGTGAACAGATGCAAGATTCACCATTAGACAACCATAGTAATACTACTTTGAATCTGAAATCAGACTGCAGCATTAAAATGTCACAAGTCAAGGACTGTTTATAACACACACATTTCACAACTAGTAGTCAGATATTTGTTGAGTAACTTAGCCCAAGATTACATGCTGTGAAGACTGCATTCCTTGTTATCACGAAGCTCATGAAACAGGAATAATTGAAATGCTAACTGCCTAGTACTAAAAGATAAGTACAAATGGGATCAACTATTTGGAGAAGGGATCATGGAGCAGATGGGACATAACCTAGGCTTCGAAAGACACACAAAATATGGATACGAGTAGAAGAGAAGAAATATTCTGAGCACGCAGGATAACATAAATAGAGTATAAAGGGATGCCACATTTGTGAGCAATAGTGAGGAATCTCTAACTAGAAGAGAAGATTATGATGGAAAGCAGTAGGAAGATAAAATGATTTCAGTTTTAAAAGAATTTTTTAATTGAGCCAAAGGAACAGGAGCTTAAGGTAAATTCTTCAGCAAGGGAACAGTACAGGTTTTGAGATCACTGAACTTTATGGATAGGATGAGTGGTCTAGAAAAATGAAGTGATTCACTGAGAAGCTCCAAATCTTATGATTTAGTTAGCCATAACTTAAACCTTTAAATGGCCCACCAGGATGAAGGGCAACCTCCAAAGAACATACAAGGTGCTTCAGACCTATTCCTCTCAGCCCCCTACTATATTGTCAAGCAACACCCAAGTTTGCGGGGATTTACTCTCGGTGTCTCCAACACCCAGCCCATCTGAAAGAGTAAAGTAAGTTGGGTAGATTTATGTTCATGTAGGGGTATCATCTGTTTTATATTTTATTGGACATGGCAAGCAATTTGATGAAAGAGTAAATGGATTAATAAATGGATGAAAGAATAAATAGATTAATAAAACTCTCAAGGGTGACAAGGTTCAGCAAGGTGAACTCAGGGAGATTACCTACTGGTAATCTTCAGTAGGGTCATTTCAGCCAAGAGGTGGGAAAGGCAGGTGGAAAGGGATAAGTAGAGGAAACGTTGATAGGAAATGATCAAGGGAATGGATATAGAACATAGATTTAAGAACTTTGGGGGCTGAAATGAAGACATCCTTTTGAAGTCTGTAGACATCAAGATGAGATACTGTAACAAACACAGGTTTCATCAACATTCATTCTTTCACTTGACATTTTTTGAGCCTTATCAATATGAGGCCCTGTTCCAGTCCTGGATGATTAAGTCCAAGGGCCTCCCCAAAGAGTTCATAAAATAATGAGACAGAAAGTATATAAGCAAAACTTTACAATGGGAAAAAACATGCTAACAAAGGTATTTGCAAACTGTCTCAGGACCAAAAAAAAAAGAGACATTTTCATTGTTGTTTTAAAGGGACAACTTAGAAGATAGGTATATAAATTTTAAGCACAGAGGAAGAAACCTGTATCTTTATACCGTTACTTTTCAAGTAGAAAATAAAGGATAGGATGAAAAATGTGTGAACAATTACATCAGCAGTTAGTAAAATGAGGGAACTGGCTTAAACAAGAAATGTCATTAGCTGACACATGATGATCTACGCGTAAAAAGTACACACTGAATGAAAGACACCAAATTTAAAAATGAAAGTTCACACTCAATAAGTTAAACACACAAAAATTATAATGACCCTGGGGTGCCTGGGTGGTTCAATCGATTAAGCGTCTGTCGTGATCCCAGGGTTCTGGGATCAAGTCCTGCCTGCTCAGCAGGGAGCCTGCTTCTCCCTTCCCTGTTCCCCCGCTTGTGTGCGAGCTCTTTCTCTCTAGTAAATAAATAAAATCTTTAATAAAAAAATTATAATGATCCTTTCCTTTCAAGTGTTCAAAGTCTTTGGTTAAAAATAATTTTTCACTATCCCTTGCATCATGGATTTTCTTTGAAAATGCAGCTAGAACTAACAAACCTCCAGATTTATCCTCCAGGAAAACTGGAGACTCTTCCAGACTACGGGCAGTGTCTTACTAATTGTTGACAGTTCAATAATTTACTGAATGAATGAAATAAATAAATATTTTCCCATGTCCAGGAAGCAAAGGAAAATAGAGCCCCACGATCTATAGAAAAAGTTAATTTTGGAGGGGACAAAAAGCACTCCAGAAGATAGCTAGATGCTGGAGTCCACGGCTCTAACTATTCTGCTTAGTCTCATGTTGACTAAGCAGGAGCCTAGACTTGATAACTTTTTGAACAGATCTTCAGACACTTCCTTGTGGTTATATCAAGCCTAAATTTCCAAGCCAGGATTTTTCCATTAGGCCTGAAGCCTCTTAATATAATGAAGTTCAGCAGGAAGAAACTTGTAGTGTCCCAAGTCTTGGATGAGGGTCAAGTCTGTCCCTCTATTTTATCCTTCAATTTCCCTTTGGACAGAGAGAGATAGAGAGATAGTAGCACTTTTTCTTTGCTCCACCTCCCAGGTGTATATAAGATAGTAACAGCAAAATTAAAAATGTGCAAGATCAATGAAGAGTCACTACATAAATGCTGAATGTCATCCTCACTAACCGTTCTTTACTATACTTTTCATTGTATAAGTACAATGAAAATAGCAGAGGTTGTTTAATTGGAGTTTTAGTAGTGAACTTCATAAAAACTTAAAATACATATAATATTTCCACACACCATTATACTTTTGAATTCCAGCTGGGACAAGACCTGTAAGTGACAAATGCCATGAGAATGGATATTCTCACAGTATTTCTGGCACATCCAAACAGAGGAAGTCCCAAAAATCTCATGAGAAAATAAGCCCTTCTAAGACTCTCATCCCAGTTTTTTGGGCTTACTCTATATAGATAAACTTCTATAAGCCTTAGGCTTTTGGGTCTTTATCCAAATCCACAAGAGCTTTGATCCTTTAGAGGTTTACCAGTCCCCAAGATAGACAGAGTTCTCTTGGGAGAAAAAAATCCCAAGTTCCAACAAAATGGTTTCTCAATAAATTAAAGCAGAAATTCTATTTAGGAATAGAAAATCATTTAAAAATCAGAATTTATAAAACATTCCTTGATGCTTAAAGCTATGACAGTTTGTTCTTGTTTTCAGTTGTTTATTTGTTTAATTATTATTGTTTTTATCGTTAGAATACAAAGCACTAAACCAGAACAGTTCACATTGGGGTTTAACCACTGACTTTCTGTGTTTACTTGAACAAGCTTGCATATTGAAAAAGGAATCATGAAAACAATCTCATGTGCTCTTTTTTCTCCTTCTACATTTTGTTAGAAGAATACTTGCAGGTCCCTTATATTGAGGAACTCTCCATCCCCACGCTAACGCATAGATTCTACCACTGTCTGTGTGTGAAGCTGACTTGGTATAACCTGTTTACTAGAAGTTTTGCTAACTTCAAAATGCCATCTTATCATTTAGGCATTGTCCCCAAGTAGGTTTTCCCAGACATTCTACACTATAAAAACACAGAGGAAAAATGGATTAAGTTGAGGATAAAAGTAAAGAGACAAAATAACAATGGGCTTTGTTGCTGCACTGGGAGGAACAGCTTGTCGGGTCAGCTTTGCAGAGAGGCATATTCCCAAACCAGTCATCATTAATGGACTCGCTTCCACAGGAAAAAAAAAAAAGACAGAGTCTGAAAACTCCGGACAAAAGAAATCCCTGCAGACAAAGTAAAAACAAATTAAAAGACCCATTATAAAACACAGATGCTACAAGGAAAATAAACTTTGCAAGATTTACTGGGCTTTGACAAACGTGAGCATTTGTGGAAAAGACATCAGCAACAACTCCCAGGTAATGTGGCTGCAAAGCTAGACTCCTTTCTGTTTTATCTTTACCCTCTCTGCAGAAGCTGCCAGGTTGGTATTCTTAGCTTCTGGATGCAGTGATGTGAGAACATGTGAATGTGGCAAAGTGCCAGCTTCAAGAAGTTTCTGAAGCCAGCAAGATCCCGAAAGTGTTGACCATTTCAGATTACGCTAAATATTAAAGTTAGCATCAGTGTATCTGTGTGTGCATGCATTTCTTCTTAAATGCAATCAAGAAAAAACAAGACATAAATGTAATTATACGCCTCCTCCCCCACTTTTAAAATTTCCCTATCCTACTATATCCACTATACTGTGAACCAAGGTGAATAAAGGCAGTTAAAATGACATTAGGCAATCAAGGTTCAGAGCTGTAGATCAGAAAGTACCTTAAAACAGTATCACAACAGGGAGAAAGAG
Source organism: Ursus americanus (assembly GCF_024610735.1). Taxonomy (NCBI): domain Eukaryota; kingdom Metazoa; phylum Chordata; class Mammalia; order Carnivora; family Ursidae; genus Ursus; species Ursus americanus. The sequence goes on from NC_142149.1 coordinate 33,765,247, forward strand.
AAAACTTTTTAGTACAGCGTTCTAGAAGCACAAACTACAGTCTGTTGCCAGTGGTGGTCAAAGAAGTCTTCCAGGAACAGAAGGGTAAGAGACTAAGAACTAAAATGGGATAAAGTGAACCAAGTGGAACATTTGGAGGATAAAGGAGCATTGTCTTTTGTTGTCATTAGGGATGCAGGGATAAATACAAAATGGCAAAGATACAGTTGTGAAAAAGCAAAAAGGAGATGAAGTGGTGTTGACGGTACCCTATGGGAGAGCACTGTGATTAGGACGCCTGCATCTTCTTCTCACTTGTTGATCCTTATCATGGACACAGACCTTATTCACGCCAGGTACTCAATTTCTCTGAAAGTTTACCAGAAGGAAGAAACCTTCCTATATGTTAGACTCTATCATAGTATCAAAATCTCTTCTCATCACCTCTTCACACTCATCTATAAGATCCATGCTTGTTCTGGGATATAAGCCTCCCTGTCAGTGTCCTTGGTCTGCTAATATTTTGAACTATTACATTTTGTAATTGGATTAATGAGGCCCACTGAAAGCCAATGTCCAGTAACAACCTGGCACCCCTCCTATGGCAATTCCATAGGAAGACCTCCATTCCCAAACATCCATTATTATTGTTCTCGTTCCAACAATTTCCCCATTCTCAGACCTCATATAGATGTTTTATCCCCTACATATCTTTCCAAAATAAAAACCGGGTAATGAGTTCGTAGGGGGCATATGCATGCGTGTGTGTTTGTGTGTGTGTGTGTTTTTGCTTTCCACAGACGACCAAAACTTTTGGTCTGCTTTTAATATCCTGCTGTGGAATTGACAGGGATAAAAATCCAAAATCTACCCGTGAGTTTAACTAAGTTAACTCTGTAGTTGAAAAGCTCCCGACTTCTTGACTGTCAAAAAGAGTACAATGGTAGCTTGTTTTGAAACAATCACTGGAAATCTGGGCTCTGAAAAGTTAAAAACACTGCTTAGCTCTCGCTTGCCATTAACATTAAAGCTTTCTCAGCCAAACACTCGATAATTATTTAATCAGAACCAAATAAAATCCTTTCAGGGTATATAAAAAGTATCCTGTGCAAATGGGAATTTCCTGAATGTGGGTTGTTTTGGTTGGGATGGAAGTCTCTATTTCTCTATTTTGTTCTTTCTTTCTCTTCTCTTTTTTTTTTCCCCTTTCCTAGATGAGAATGACAAGCTTCCCAGCTGCAGTTCCAGGACTTTCACCCTCCTTTTTGACCTTTTCTCAGGCGTATTCCAGTATAATCTGTAATCTACTCAAGTAGGAAAAGGAAACAGCAGCGCCCTGGTGAGAAACAGTGCCTTCTGACCCACATACCAAACTGGGCGGAAGCAATGCTTGTTCACAGGAGCCAAGGAGAGTAGAACACACAATTAAAAGAAAACGAATAATATACACATATTTTTTTAAGAGACTGTTAACAACAACCAAACAGTTTACAGTGACAAAGTTCAAGACAGAAAAGAGTTCAAGGACAATTCTCATTCACTTGGGTCTCCGTGTAACTTTTCTGGGGGGAGCAACAGATGATGAAATAAAAATGCTGCAAACCTTTATGCATTTCAAGCAAAAACACTTATCCCTCTTCAACTAAACAGTTCATGGCGACACAGACAGGTATTTTGGGGAAGGGTAGGAAGGTAAGAAGATAAATCTCCCACAAACCGACTTGAAAACAAGAGTGCAATCTTTTTTTTTTTTTTTTGCGAGATGGGGATTGAGATTTTTTAATGACATGGTCATCACTTCTTCCCACCACATACAAGGTAGCCTGCATGGAGATCTGCACTAGTGCTTATAACATGTCAGGAGAATCAAAACTTCATGTTGTGGGGAACTGAAATGCTACTCGTTACTCAATAACTCTTTATAAATTTATTTCTTGTATATTTACACAAATATATGTTTATAAATAATTAAAAATTTGTGAGGTTGTTTTCCTTCTGTACTCTGAATACATTTTCACCAGTTAATTATTATCTTAATGTGATCACAACTATCATATATAAATCTGATTATTTTTCTTTCCTTAAATCTAAAATAAACTCAAAAATAAGCCTGGAAAGGGAGATGAGATCAAGAGGTAGAAACATCGTTTATAAGATGCAAGAATACAATGGGAAAATTTAGAAATATGTCCGAAAAGTTTCAGAGATAAAATAAGGTGTATGGGACAGGCAATGAAATATATTGTAGGAAAATTTTTTGCCTACATTTCCTCTCTGCAATTTAGTCTGAATCACACAGCCAACCCAAATTTATAAAATAAATGAAAAAAATCCCCCCCAAGTCGGAAATTCATTAGTTTATTGTTCTTAGAGCACTTCAAGATTTGAGAAGAAAACTTATAAGAGCTAGTACTCTTAGTATTTAATAAGTTTGAGCAAGTTTTAGTTCATTTTAAACATTAGGATTGTTTGCTACTCTTCTAACAATGAAAAACCAAACAAAACAGTAAACAGACTATATTTAACGCTAGAGATGATAAAGCAAACTCTTTTATAAATAAGAAGAATAAAAGAAAAGGATCCTGGGTCTTTCGCTTTAAGATTCAAATTAGTCCTAAATCTAATATAGTTATGCAGCCTCAAAATTTCCCACTCTTCTGAATCGAACTCAAATAGCATCTTAAGACTAAGTGCTCAAAAGTGAAGACTTTTAACCCTCGTGAAAAATCTCCATAATCTAGCATCACTGAGACCAAATTTGGGGTTCTGTGAACTCCCCAAAGTGTAAATAAATCTTCACTGAAATTCTTTTGAAAATATACTACACCCATATCCCCCATGCTTAGCTCACAATGAATTCTGTATCATGTCAGCCGAGCAAACAGAAGGATGAACTTTGGTATCCAAAGGGAAAAAAAATACATAAACTTATCTGCATCATTCAACAAATATAACTTTATTACTGAAACTGTTGAATATATAGGATGTGGAAGAATTGGGAGTTGGCTGTGAAATAAAAAGAAACACTGTAACAAGACAAAATATTAAATACGTAGCAAGATTTAAGGCGCATTTGTTTCAGACTTGGAGGATTCAAAATGACTTAATTCAACATTTGCAAAACTCGTCTTTTTCAAATAAACATTGTATACTTCAGGAAAAATTAAATACAAAATCAAAGTATTTTCTGCTGACACCATAGTAGTAAAATGTAAGCAACTTTCCTGATAATCAAAAAGATATAAACTGGAATATCAAGAGCAAAGATGCCCTTCTCCCTGCAATGTCCTTCCCGCTCCTCCACCCCCACCACACAGAAGCTTTCCTTCTTTTTACCCATGACTGTTAAGGATATTTTCTGGCTGTATTTCAGCATCATGACTCAGGTCATGAGAAGTGTCAAAGATGCATTTCCTTCAGATGGGAAAGAGCAACAGATTTTAACAACCATACAAAGTTGGGAGTATAGTGCAAAAGGGCCAAGTCAGCATTTTTGACAGCAGGGAAGATAAAACCTTTTATATTCACATATATTTTATTTTCAGCTTAAAAACATTTAAATATCTTTCTATCAAAATATGCTTACATGTCCTGCTCAAGAAGAAAACAGGAAACCCATACCCAATTTAGCTGCCTAAATTATCAACAATTTGTGAAAGAATTGTTCACCCAAACTCCCCCCCAAAAAACCAAAGTATACCATATAAGTGTTAATAAACTATTCAAATCCTTGTCTTCAAAACTTATTCTTCCAAAAGCAAAACCAGGAATTTACCTGTGTACATTAAAAATTCCCTTGATAGAAAGTCCTTGAGAGTGAGAACCATAGAGAGGAGTGATACTATGACCATATCCAGGCACCATATCCTTCCCTGTAATTCTCCTGCCTTAGCAGAAACACTTTTTCTTAATCAGCTGGATCATTGCCAAAAACCATATTCATTTATCAGTACTGTCATTTTATATTTTCTCTTATCCATGATTTTATCAAATGCGGACACACTTCAATCCACTCCAAAATTAGACAAGAGTGAAATAGTATTGAACATTTATTAAGCATTCCCACTAAGGATGAAAATGGAATAGCCTGTCTCTTCTGAAGCTGCCAACAACAACAATGCCCACATTAATTCCAGTCTATCCATTCTGAAATAGTTTCACTCCTGTGCCTCATTCTAGCTTCAATATTCTCACCTGCAAAAACACATCAACCAATGGTAATAACTCTTTCAATGAACCTTAAATCCCTTTCCTTTTCTCATCCTCCAAATTCTAAGCTTCATTTTATGCTAAGAACTATTATGCTAAGAACCATAATAGTTTCTATTTTTCAGTATGTGTAACCCTGGCACAGCCCTGACCTCACTCTCCCTACCCTTTCGTAGCTTATAAACTATGAGCCAGCAGTCAGATTTTTACTTCCTGTTCAGATTTTAAGTTCAAGAGTACTCATGGCTGCTACTCCCAACTCTGATAATTTCTAAATCTGTTTATTTGGATCAGTCATTCAGACACCGGTCATTATGTATCCTAAGAAGCCTAATTTCTACTCTCTTCTCCCTCTCCATTTTTTTTATTATTTATTTATTTATTTTAAAGATTTTATTTATTTATTTAACAGAGATAGAGACAGCCAGCGAGAGAGGGAACACAGCAGGGGGAGTGGGAGAGGAAGAAGCAGGCTCGTAGCGGAGGAGCCCGATGTGGGACTCGATCCCACAACGCCGGGATCACGCCCTGAGCCGAAGGCAGACGCTTAACCGCTGTGCCACCCAGGCACCCCTCCATTTTTTTTTTAAACCAAATTTTGAAAAAAAATGTTTCAATGAACTCTAACCCAGAATTTCTTACTTAATTGTCTTCCTCACTGGAAAGGGCAACAGTAACATGCAAATAGGTATCTCAAACCCTCTTGTTGTTATTCTAATCACTAGACTGAAGTAATAGAACTCCTTCAACTCCCTGAAAACTGACTTCTAAGTTAATTGTCAGAAAGTCTCTACCACCCCAAGCCCACCCCAAACAGAGAATTCCCTTCTGGGAAAACTGACTGGTCTAAGAGAAAAGATCTACAAATAGTGACTGGGGGTTCCCTAATACAACTGCCAGTCCCACCTGAGGAATCAGTGGGAACTAGAAGCTGCTATGACCTACTCATGCTCAAAGAACTTCCAATTAGCAACTTGGTATGAATGTGGTGATTAGCTGAATAAAAATAAAATGAAATAAATTAATAAATAACATTTTAATAAGAAAATAAAAATAAGAATGATCATCAAGGATTCCTAGATGTTCAGGTCAATCTTTTGGTTTAATCAGTCTGAGACTGGGCATAGGCATCAGTACTTCTTAAATCTACCAGGGGTAAATTATAATATACAATCAGGGTTGAGGACCACTGTCCTAATAGGAAAGATAATGATCACAACAAAAAAACTGAAAAAGGAACTCATATGAAATAGAGATAATGCAAGAAAAAAAAAAAAGCCTCCAAAACTGTATCTATATCCCAAAGAGATAAAGAATTTTCCATCTATAAAAAAAGACAAGGCTGTGATAAGAAAAAAAAAATCATTCGGAGAAAAGGATATTTTAAAATATGTTGCAGAAATAAAAATACAACAAGGTTAGAAGACAAAGGTGGGGATATTCGCATAAAGTAAAACAAAAAGACAAACAGGAAAATAGAAAAGGAAGTTACAGGTTCAATGTAGGAGATCCATCATCCAACTAACATGATTTCCAGAAAGGGACAAAAAAAGAAAACAGCAAGGAAGAAACTATGAAGAATGGAAAGAAGAAGCCTCTGGGGAATGACACCTAAGAGTGGAGAGGGGTGGGGCAGGGAGTGCCATTTTTTCATTGTAAAATTGTGGTCTTATTTGACTTTTACAATAAATGTATTACTTTGATAAAAAATTACATTAAATAGGTAAAGAAAAACAACAAAACGTCAATCAATGTTAACAGAAAAGAGAAGCAGAAATTAACTATAAGCTCTAATAATGCCTCAATGGTAGAGTTTAATCACTCTGGTCCCATAAAGCATGGAGATAACAAGTCCTTCAATAGCAATATATAGAGAATCAAAGAAAGGAATTTTTAGAACATACAGACACCACTTATTCAAACAATTAAAAAGTTCGCCTCCACTCTACCTAAATTCATTCACATCTGGACAGAGTACTAAAAACGGATTTTAATTAATAGTAATATATTTCACAAGTCTGATTCTCTAAGAAGACTTTGAGGAATAAATCATAGAAAACATAATAAAAAGGAAGCTGGGTTATTATAAAATGTTGTAAGACATCACATCCATGATACATACACCAGGTTCACGCCAGGGTTGCCATGATTACAATCATAGGAAAGTTTAGAAAAGATCGCCCTCTACAGGCATATCTCATTAACCATTTAAAAGCAAAACTGTAAAAACCTGGAGTTTGATTTACCAACGTAAAAAACAGACAGAATGTATTTCACGGGCAGTAAAATACAAAAGAACAAATTCCAGGTTAGTTTCAATTGCTAACTACCTTATGTGGCATTTAAGAGAAAACTTTCAGAGGGAAACAATGTGGCATATTCCAAACGAAATAGACAAAAAGAGAAAATATTCTAGCAGAGTCAATGAGTTTTTATAACACTACCTTTTAACGTTTATTTTAAAGGCAATATAAGAGTTTTTAAAGATACTCCACAGGTCATTTTATTTTCCTCAAAAACTATGCTATCTGAACCTCCCTCTCAATTTTGCTATGAACCTAAGACTGCTCTATAAAATAGTCTATTAAAAAACTTTGCTATCTTTATTTAATAGATGGTTTCTTCAGTTAGTACTTCTGAAATGAAAGCATCTTATTTTCAGTAGGGTACTTATTATGAGGTCTCTCTTTTCCATCCATTTTCCCCCTAAAGAAGTTATCTGTTCTCTCTGAGAAACAATAGGAAGTGATATGAAAATGTTTAAAATACGTACAACTTTGGTGTATACTAAAGGTAAAGACTGGCATAATATTGTAATTTTGCAACATCGTAAAAAGGACGATAAAAGAACTTATAAGAAAACAAATTCACCAGGAACACTATTAGATCTAACAAGAACAAATTAGAAACAAAACTTCAATGTGAACTAAAACAATAAAGTACACATATGCAGTAAAAACCCAGGTAGTAAACTAAGATAGCCGAAAAGAAGATTTTATCCAGTTAACATGTACACACTGTATATATACTCTGTGTGAGATGAGGCATAAAATTTAAAGCAGAACTACGGTGCACATGATTGATTTTTCTTGGCAAAAATTAAAGCACACAAATGGAAACTTCCATCCACAAGTAAACAGTGATGTGGAAAGAGAAGTCAAGAAACATCACATTACTATTGATTGTCTTAAGTAGGTGAAACTATATAAGGCTGAAATGTGTGGTTGTTTTGTATTTACAATTGTGATGTGGTCTGTATCGAGAAAACTACTGATCAACAAAAGCAAGTGATTACAGAACTATCAAATAAAGGCTATAAACAATTTCTGAGTGGTAAAAAGAATGCACCCTACTGATGCTAAAAAGAAAAGTGATGCTACCAGTTATTTAAAAGTACTTCACTAAAACCTGGAGGCTTCAAGTCCAAGAACTCGGAGGCCCCTCTAGAGGTCTCGGTCTCATCAACCAGCTCCGCTTGGAAGAAGCTGAATCTGGAATTCAGATGCCAAACGCTGTGACTCAGAGAGGACTCCTCCCCTGAGGAACAATGAGCTGATGGGAAAGGAGACACTTCCAGGAACTCTGGAGAACTGCAGAAGTGAATCCAAAACCCCTCTGTTAACTCGAGGGAAACAGCAGGATATAAATAAATAAATTAAGTAAGTAAGTAAGTAAGTAAGTAAGTAAGTAAGTAAGTAAATAAATAAATAAATAAATAAATAAATAAATAAATAAAAATCATTAATTTTAAAAAGCTAGCCCTATCAAAAAATGAATGCCATATTCCTGAACCTATATTGGAAAACTACTTTGTAAAGTAAAGAAATGCAAAGACTCAAGAATAGGTGAATAAATCAATCAAATTGTATTTCTTTTTAAATTTTATTATGTTAGTCACGATACAGTTCATCATTAGTTTTTGATGTAGTGTTCCATGATACACTGTTTGTGTATAACACGCAGTGCTCCATGCAATACGTGCCCTCCTTAATACCCATCACCCGTTGGTGCAGCCACTTTGGAAAACGGTGTGGAGGTTCTCAAAAAGTTAAAAATAGAGCTACCCTATGACCCAGCAATTGCTCTACTGGGTATTTTCCCCAAAGATACAGATGCAGTGAAAAGAAGGGCCACATGCACTCCAATGTTCATAACAGCAATGTCCACAATAGCCAAATTGTATTTCCTGATGTAGGATATTGAAATGAGCAAAAACAGACGCAAGAGAAGGAATGCCACTGCTCGTAATTTCAGGTTTGTGTTGGTATCTCCCCTCATTTCAGAAACAACATCAGAAGTCCACTTATCAATACTGAGTCCAATAATGCTATAAAAGCCTCTACATAAAAAATCACAATATTTCATTTACTCATTATTCAGTGCATTGTTCTTTTATTGTTTACTGGATAAGAGGCACTACACAGAAGTATGAAAACTGAATCAGTCCTGTATACCCCCTCAATAATAAACAGTATCAATGACAACAATCGCAGCAGCTAATCTTTTACTGAGGATTTGCTATGTACCAAACACTACTTAAAGTTGCTGTGATCCTGACAGTAACTCTGTAAAGGGAGGTATATTATCATCCTCATTTTACAGATAGAAAATTAAGGCATGGGTATATTAAGCAAGTTGTCTGAGATTACAGAGTTAGGAAATCATGGGGGATAGAGTCTACCACAGGTAGTCTGACTCCAGGTCCTCTAATTGCCTCCCCAACCAGTTATAACTTAGTAATGGAGACCATCAAAAAAGAGAAAAAAAGGTAGAATGCCGTAAGCAACAAGTACACATAAGGAGCATACAGAAGGAGTAAATACATAAAGTTACACACTTTATGTGAAGAGGGGAAAAGTGTATCATAAGCTGAGCTGAGGTTGACAGACGCATTCATCATTTACCCGAAGAAACAAGCAGAAAGCAGTTCAGGGGTAGGAACAAGGTGTTGGAACTGGAAAGCAAAGGCAAGTCATTAAATTTGCATGGGGCATAAATAATAGTGGAAGAAATGGTTTCTTCATTCATCAAAAATTTACTAACTGGTCGAAGAAATGCTGCTCTCCTAGAGGATAATCTTCTGACCCTTTTCTTTAAAGCTCCCAATACCTACCACCATCCTCACTTCCTGATTCCATAAGAAACAAAAGCAGTCTTCTCTTTCACTTCCAACTTTTCCCCATTTTCTTGCTCCCTTTTATATCAGTACTTCTTGAAACACTTATCAATACTGGTTTCCCAGTTTCTCTCTTCCTGTCCTACCAAAATCCATTCCTATCGGGCCCCTACCACTCTACCGAACTGCTCTTATCATAGTCACATGTCCTCTACGTTACTAAATTTGAGGGTATTCTATCTTTTTCTCAGCCTTTATCTTAATTGGCCTATCAGCAGAATTTTTGACATGTGGTTCCCTCCCTTTTCTCAGAAAAAATTTTTTTTCATTTGGACTCCAGGATTTCTCATGTAGTTTTCCTTCTGTGTCACTAGCTACTTACTGGTGGAAGGCCCAGGGCTCAGTCCTGGGACAGCTTCATCTTCTTTTTTTTCATACACACTCAACTACTAAATGATATCATCCAGATTTTGGCTTTACTTATGCCTTCTAAACATTTATCCTTAGCCTCGTCCTTTCCACCAAACTCCAGGCTTGTAGGACCAAGTATCCACTTAATATCACTAGGATGACAAAGACACATCTTTGAGTAAAAATGTCTAGAACTTCTGATCCTGTCCCTATCCCCAAACCTGCTTTAACATTGTGTTCCTCATTTCACCTGAAGGTAACTCTATCCCTCCAGCTGCTCAGGCCAGAACACTTACTAGTCATCCTGACTCCTCTCCTATCATACTTGACATAACATATGCCAGAAGTCCTGTTGACCCGACCATCAAAATGTATCAAGAATAAAATTACTCTTACAGTCTCCATTATAAACAACTCAGTCTAAACCTTGTCTTCTCTCACCTGGATTTTTGCAATACTCTCCTAACCAGTCTCACTAGGCTTCTACCTTGTCAACCTAAGACTGAATTCTCAATACAGATCTCCATTCCAATCCTGCTAGAACACAGTCTTACCATATCACTCTTATTCTCAAAGCTCTCCATGGCTTCTTCGTCTCACTCTGAGTAAAAGTCAGAGGCTGACATGATCTGACCACATTTCCTCTGTGACCCCATCTTCTAGTATGCACCTTTGCACACTGTGCTTCAGCCACACTGTCCTCTTTGTCTTCCCTTGAACGCTCCAGGCACATTCCCAGTCCAGGGATTTTATACTGGCTGTTTCTTTTACCTCAAACCTGTTCCCCAGATATCTGCATGACTTTCTCCCATACTTCCATCAGATCGTTGTTCAAATGTCATCATCTCAGTAAAAACTATAGGAAGCTTTCTAACTTCAACTGGCAATCCTCTCCAGGCATTCTCTATTCCCCCCTTCAATTCTTTATTTTTCTCCACAGCATGTAAAACTCCATCCCCCCATTCATCCTGGTCATTGTTCATATCACTCCACTAGAAAGTCAGGTTCGTGGGAACAGGGCTGTTTTCCTCTTTTGTTCACTGCTATATTCCTCAGGCTCAGGAACAGTGCCTGGACATAGTAAACATTAATTAGTAGTTGTTGAATAAGCTAATGTGTCTCACAGATGTTAAAATGAAAAGCAGTGTTACCATGAATGAAAAGCTCTTCACTCTGACAGGTAATGATTTAAATCTAAACTGTTTTTATTAGAACATCTAAAGATGTTCTAAGCTCAAAGGCTTAGAGTCTACATTTTACCAATACGACGCGAAGTGTCAAGATACAAAATACAAACAAGGAAAAGACCCTATCTTCATGAAGATCAATCTAATGGGAGACACAGGCATGTCAATGAACAGGGAACATATTATAATATGTTAAAAGTATGTTCAGAATGCCAATATCAAGGCTGATACAGATGACACAACATCAAGAGATTTTTAAGAGAGACTTAAGAGATGAAATAATATTTTTAGCCAGATCAAAATGAAATGGGATTTTAGTAGACACTCAAGGTGGGGAGTAACAATTACTTCAAATAGAGAAAAGTATATAAATAGGAAAGGGGCCAAGAAATGAACACATGTGGAGTATTCAGGGAAGGGTACAAAAAACTAGGTATGGTGGCACAAGAAGTTAGAAATAAGGTGGGACCTTCTCTAACATTCTAAAAGAATGATTAGACACTGAAAGATTTTATTTTATTTTTTACAGTATAATAATGTAACTTTTATTAAAAAAGGCAAAAAATATATGATCATATTAGTAGATGCAAAAATAGCTTTGACAACATACATCTCCCTTTTATGATTATTATAAACAAAACAAATTTTTAAAATTCCTTTTAATAAACTCTAATAGAGGGCAAATTCTTTTTTTTTACCATCTTCTTTTTTTTTAAATAATAATTTTTTATTATGTTATGTTAGTCGCCATACAGTATATCCTTAGTTTTTGATGTAATGTTCCATGATTCATTATTTGCGTATAACACCCAGGGCACCATGCAATATGTGCCCTCCTTAATACCCATCACCAGCCTATCCCAATCCCCCGCTCCCCTCCTCCTGAAGCCCTCGACACTGAAAGATTTTAAGCAGAAAAGTGGAAGATCATATTTATGGTTAACAAAGGAAATGCTTGTGAGAAGGTTGAAGGCTATTGAAAGACAGTAAGGCTATAGAAAGATGAGGTAAGAAATGATGATCGGGTACCCTTAATCATTTTTGTGTCGAGGACTACCTGGACAGTTTGGGAAAGCCTCTGGATTCTTCTTCAGAATAATATTTACAAATGCATGGAATAAAATAAACAGAATTACAAAAAAAATTATATATATATAGAAGCATAATCATCAATATAGTCTAAAAATTAAGTTCTGCTATGGTATTATATATAGTAAATATTTAAATCAGTAATATTATTACATAATTGCAAAGCAATGATGAGCATAATACTTCAAAATATGTTCAGTAATTCAAAACATTTCAAGATATATATTTTTCAAATATGTGATATGAAAACATGCGTTTTTATTGGTAACAATGTCACAACTACAACTAATATTACTGTCATGTGTTGTCTATATTCAAAATAAAAAGAAATGCTTAATTTTGGTTAGAGGATAGTAAACACAAAGATGAAATTTCTCCCTATGCATGTTCACATATTAAGTCAAAACCCTCAGAGAGACTAAAGTCCAGGCAACAATATAGGAAATGATAGAGATATTTAGAGAGAATATATTTCAAATAAATAAACATCCTGTGTTAAGTTAAAAAAAAAAAAAGGCAAATAGATAAAATAATCCTAACCTAAACTGGATTGACTCCAGAGAGTAAAAAGGAAATATCCCTATATCAACTGTTATTTAACAGTTTCCTTTACTTTGCTAAAAAGAGCACAAACAACGGTAATACCGCCAAAGCATGATTCATTTTCAAGATGAATCCCTCCCTGTTCAAAGGTTTACATTGTTTTTGACCAGCATCAGACTGTTTATCCACACAAACTGTAAATACATCATTTTTAGAACTAACCAACAACAATGCCCATTTTGTTTTGACACGTAAGACACAAAAAGAACATGGAAAAAATGACCATCACTTGAATGTCTACGCTTTAAAAATGAGAAATACTATACAGAATAATGGGGTGGCATTCCAACATAATAAAATTTTAACACGTTATCAGGAGGAAAATGCCTCCTGAAATCCCTTGCTTTCGGAGGGAATGTTAAATACAGCAGGACTGTCAAACAAGATCATCTCTTTTCTTTTTTTTTTTTTTTTAAAGATTTTATTTATTTATTTGACAGAGAGAGACAGTCAGCGAGAGAGGGAACACAAGCAGGGGGAGTGGGAGAGGAAGATGCAGGCTCATAGCGGAGGAGCCTGATGTGGGGCTCGATCCCGTAACGCCGGGATCACGCCCTGAGCCGAAGGCAGACGCTTAACCGCTGTGCCACCCAGGCGCCCCAAGATCATCTCTTTTCTGAGACGCCTTTTGTTAGCCTCACGCAAAAAGAGGAAGAGAGCTATGAAAGCAATCAAGCTGAGAGAAAACCGTATATTTTTACTCAGAAATCGAGTATTGCTCTTCAAGTATGTGTTCTCTCACAAATGACAGATCCTTAATTGATTGGCACCTCGCACCCTTCTACAAAAATCCACTGAAAGTTACTTGTTCGCGGTCATTTAATAACTGCCTTTTCCCTTGGACTAGAAGATACACGAGAGCAGAGATTACCTCCAATTTTTGTGTACATCATAACCAAAGCCTAGCACAAAATCTGGTATGTGGTAAGCTTAATAGGGAAGGAAGAACGGGAAGAAAAAAGAAGCTCAAAAGAAGACTTTCTGAATATATATAAATGTAAGGACTAAAAATCCTTCCTGATTTTTTACTATTATATCTGTTGTCTGGTCAATGTAGCTGCCCCACAGGCATTCTGAATCTTTCTCCATAAAGTGTTTAGTGAACTTTAATTGGAGAAAAATACTCAACACAAAGAGAAGGTTCTCAAAGAACCTGTACTATGAGCTAATTATACGACAAAATAGTTACACCTGAAAGTTCAAGTAATTATTTCTGAAGTAAAATTTCTTGCAAATGGCTGAAAATACAAATATCCCATAGCTTACTAAGCTTTTTTATTTTTTTTTTTAATTCCAAATGCTTTTTAAAATGACTGTTTTCACCTAGGACTGATTCTAAAAGATTTTCAACCTTGAAGATCATGGGTCAATAGTTAAATTAAGTAAACATAAATAACACAACTGTTCTTATAAAAATAATGGGGCCAAAGCATAAGGCATCATCTAAGGAGAAAACAGAAGTTGTGAATTTTTTTGAGTTACAGAATTTCTCCCCAGGATCCATTTACCTATGTATGTTTTCAGTCCATCTTCCTACAAAAAATACATATCTAGGATTGATTAGGTCTTACAAAAGGATATATGTTTAAGCAGAAACTAAAACAAATAAGGATGGGTATGAAGCCAAAAGTACTACAGAAGTACTCAAACAAATACTTGCATACCCATGTTCATAACAGCACCATTCAAAACAGCAAAAAGCTGGAAACAATCCAAATATCCACCACTGGAAGAATAGATAAAATTGTGGTATATACACACAGTAGAATATTACTTGGGCATAAAAAGGAATGAAGTTCTGATAAATACAACAGTGTGGCTGTACCTCAAAAACATACTACATCATATAAGCCAGAAACAAAAGATCACATATTGCATGACTGCAGTTATATGAAATATCCAGAACAGGTAAATCTAAAGAGATGGAAAGCAGATTGGTGGTTGCTAGGGGCTGAGGTAGAGGGGAATAGGTAGTAATTGCTTAAAGAATATGTGGTTTTGGGGTGCCTGGGTGGCCCAGTCAGTTAAGCCTCCAACTCTTGGTCTCTGCTCAGGTCATGATCTCAGGGTCGTGAGATCAAGCCCAGCGTCGGGCTCTGCACTCAATGCAGAATCTGTTTAAGATTCTCTCTCTCTCCCTCTATCCCTCCTCACCATGCACATGCTTGCTCTCTCTCTATAAGTAAGTAAATATATCTAAAAAAACAAAAACAAAAAGAACACGTGGTTTTCCTCTTGGGTGAGGAAAACGTTTTGCAAGTAATTAGAAGTGGTGGTTCATTGTGAATGCACCAAATGCCATTGAATTGTTAACATCTAAATAGTTAATCTTACATTATGTAAGTTTAAGATCAACTGAATAAATAAAAATTAATGTCGGTAGTAACCATAATCTCTCTATATAAAATTCCTTATTCTTAAAAACCTAAATTGGTCATCTGTCGAGGAGAACCTGCAATGCTTTAAAAAATGTTATTTAATGTAAACAAATAATTTTTTGTCATTCCGGTGGAAATAAAAGGGTACGACCATTCTGGTATTATCTACCAAGGTCAAGATTCACATACACACACCCAGCAATTCCATGAAAAAATGAGTACACATTTGCACCAGGAAACAACTACAAAAATTGTCATTGCATCACTATATATAATAACCCAAACCACAAACCTACCAGATACATAGTAAAAAGGATAAATAAATAAATAAATAAGTAGAAGTATATTTGTACAATAGACTATGTAAGAGCATTGGAAATACATAAAGTAAACCTACACAGAACAACGTGAATTAATCTCACAAATGTAATCCCATGGAGATGTATTTTAAAATAAAATGCAAATGCTGCTCTAAAACACATGATTCACAAGTATTCCACTCCAACAATGAATATTTCTTAATGAACTATAGTACCGACTCTGGTTAAAAACAGAGTTATCTGGGAAAAATCTGTAGGTATGTGATTTAATCTATAAACTTATAAAAATAGTCTTGAATTTCATTTCCCATACATATGACACAAAGTATGCCTTATATATTAGAAAAGTTAGCTAGCATGGCAAAGATCACCATTCCTATCTTGGCTTCAATTTATTAAATGACTTAATAAATTAAGAATGTCCCCAAATGAGCCTAAGATCTTTTCTTTGCATGAACAGATAAGGGGGGAAAATGTTTTAATTATTTTACCCCAGATCTCAAAAAGTAAGGATAGTAAGAGAAGGATGGTAGGGTTCAGTGGGGAGAGGAAAAATCAGGTTTACCGTGCAGAGGTGATCCAGAAGGGCTACTTGACAGACCCGGAACAGGGCTACAGCGACCTCCTTGCTTAGACGTCAGTTCTTGTTCAATTTCTTCCAGCCCAGCACTTTTCTGGAAACGGCTCATACGATTCACAACTCGTGGGGACATATGTGTTCGAACACAAGGCTGGCCACCATAAGGGTTGATGGGAAAAACATGGGAAGTCCCCCGGAGAGTACTGACCACAACCCAGCGACAGTCGTGGCTAAAGCAGATGTCTTGTACCTAGAAATGGATAGAGAAAAACACAAACAGGATTGAAACTATTTGGATTAATAAGTTAATTAATTGAATTTAAGTTTTTTTAAAAAGGGGAAAAAAACTATTTGGATTTATCAAATATCACAAACATATCACCAGATGTAAATAGAAACACTTGCCTTGTTACCAAATTCACCTAATATCGTTATAAATTAAAAGTTTATTCTACAGATGAGTTTCATGGCAAATATTGATCAAAACTTCCTATCAGGGGCGCCTGGGTGGCTCAGTCGTTAAGCGTCTGCCTTCGGCTCAGGGCATGATCCCGGCATTCTGGGATCAAGCCCCACATTAGGCTCCTCCGCTATGAGCCTGCTTCTTCCTCTTCCACTCCCCCTGCTTGTGTTCCCTCTCTCGCTGGCTGTCTCTCTCTGTCAAATAAATAAATAAAATCTTTAAAAAAAAATACTTCCTATCAGGGATTTGATACATTTTAGAAGTAGAGAATTCTGGGGCACCTGGTGGCTCAATTGTTAAGCGTCTGCCTTCGGCTCAGGTCATGATCCCAGAGTCCTGGGATCAAGCCCCACACTGGGCTCCCTACTCGGCGGGAAGCCTGCTTCTCCCTCTCCTACTCCCCCTGTTTGTTCGCTGTGTCGCTATGTCTCTCTCTGTCAAATAAATAAAATCTTAAAAAAAAAAAAAAGGAGAGAATTCTGTCCCTTGCAGCAGAGAGTGCCAAGTCACAATCAGGATCTAGGCAGTTTCACCCTATAGAGCTACAAAAAAATATATATGAGTCAGCTTTATTTCTCTAAATTAATTGGCCTCCTAGTAAGCATAAAATATAAAAATAAAAACAAACATTATACAGTGCAGGTGAAGTTACTATTCCAATCCTTCACTGAACATACATTCATTAGGTTCCACGATAGGCGCTAGAAATAAAGAGGTGAATAAGAAATAATCTTTGGAAAAAAATTAGAGGAAGGAGCCAGGCATAGTCTCACTTTGTACACATCTGCCTGTTCTTTTCTGTGCATAAGATTTTTATAAAGAAAGAGAGAGAGAGAGAGAGAGAGAGAGAGGGAGAGAGAAAGAAAGAAAGAAAGAGAAAGAAAGAAAGAAAGAAAGAAAGAAAGAAAGAAAGAAAGAAGAAAAGAAAAGGAAAAGGAAAAGAAAAGAAAAGAAAAGAAAAGAAGAAAAGAATCAATCTTTGGGCTCATAGTCTAGCAGGAGAAAAAGACATGTAAGAAATTTGTGAGAAATAATATATAAAAAGTGAAGTAACTGTCTTATGTACCAGACACAGCAGTAAGAAAAAGGAAGCAATATATGAAGTTTCTGTGAGAGGTAAAAAGGAGACGGTGAAGGTGGAGGTGTAGGAAGGGCCTGGATTCTGAAGCAAGTTTTGACGTAGGATATACTTACAGAGAAGCAGAGAAAGGCACTCCAATTTAGATATATTCAGATATTCTACATTAGATATAAATGCATCGATAGAAGATGGAAACGATGAGCAAGGAGCTCAGCATACCCAAAAAACCATCAGACTTGGCAAAAGCCAGAGCAAGTGGTATTTGGCTTTTATTTCTGAAAAAGTGGGGTCAAGATTTCAATTTTGGAAGGATGATTCTGGGAGTGAAATGCAGGGGAGTGGATCTGCAGTAGGGATAAGGGCAGCTGAAGGAAAATTATGAATAAGTTCCTTCAATAGTCAGGGACATAGGACTCTTAAGAAAAGTGGGATGCAGAAGAGAAAAGGTATCAAAACAACCTAATCTCTCTCTCTCTCTCTCTCTCTCTCTCTCTCTCTCTCTCTCACACACACACACACACACACACACACACACACAACTCACATATCTATAGTGGTTGGCAAACTTTGCAGGCTATCCAGTCTCTATTTTCTGCTCTAACTACTCAACTCTTTCCTTCTAATGTGAAAATATGTAAATGAATGAGTACAACTATGTTCAAAAGAAAACTTTATAAGTGGCTGGCCACAGACTTGATTTAGGGGAAGTTAGTTACTAATTTGTATGACACTTACCAGGCGCTGAACAAAGAAGTTCCATTATTTTCAAATTAGCCAACTTAATTTATTACTTCCATCTTGATATCAGTCTAAGATAACAACTTGAGCAAAAATGTCCCCGTTTACTTTTATCCTTAAAAAAGAAAGTCAGGTAGGGGCACCTGGGTGGCGCAGTCGGTTGAGTGTCTGTTCCACTCTTGGGGTCGTGGGACCAAGCCCCATGTGGGGCTCCGTGCTGGCTTGGGATTTTCACTGCCTCTCCCTCTGCCCCTCCCTCCTGTGCGCACGTGCGCTCACTCGCTCGCTCTCTCTCATCAATATATCTTTAAAAAAAAAGAAAATGTATGTATGTATATACCCATACATATGAATCTGTGGCATATTAGCTATCGTTATAACATGAGCTAAGTAAAACTCCTTTAGCAGTCAGAGAAGCCCACACTTTCCAATATATTAGATCTTCAAATAAGCCTACATTCAGATGAAAATCATGACTAATATCCAGAAATATTCCACCAACAAAAGCTATAAGCACACATCAAAGTATAAGTCTCTAAAAGAACCCAGAACCTTTGAAATAAAAAAGAAATTATAGTCGTATAGATCAAGACAAGATACTTTATTGCTAGACAAAAACTATCACTACATGGGTAAACCCAAAATTCAACCGTATGCCTGCCCATTTCAATCACTGTGATATATGCCCTAATGACACGTTAATGTTATAACTAAAGAATCTCCTGAAAGCTGACAAATTTAACTCCCAGGGATTCTAGAATTATGAATAAAAAGCCAGTCCACAAGTGTTTTACCTCTGTAGTTTGCCTACAGTAACTTCCAGCTAAACTGACTTACGGAAAAGCAAGAGAAAGGGTAAACAGCAGGGCGGAAAAAAAAAAGTGTAAATAGCAGAAGCAAGAGAAAAGAAAAACAGTTCCAGACAAGTTTAATATCACACTATCAAATGCATTAACATAAGCCAGAATCAAAGATATAAAGAAAAAACACCTGCAGACTTACTGAGTAATTTATATCCATCCACAGTGCAACCAAATCACGTTATCTAAAACCTTCTTCCAAAACACTTATAATCAAGACTGCTTCCTGGTCTGTCAGTGAAAAGAAGTTTCCTTCTTTCATTTTAAAAATACTTCTGATATGAAGTGGTGCTAACAAGGCCAGAAGACAGAATTCCACCTCAGTGCTTACTTAGAACACTGCTCTTAGAGAAGTGATTTCTGCTCTATGACCCTGAGGACACATCAGGATACTTAAATGAACAGAGAAGATATTAGCTGTCAAGAGACAGACAGAGTTTAATCCTTTAAATAACATAGAGGGTAACAAGTCACCTACTCACAAAATGCAAAATGATATAACTGTTCGTGTTATCAAACAAGTTGGGTGGTTTTTCCTACATTATTACAGACAAGAAAGACTATATATAATGGCAAACTAGAAATAGAATGATGACATCATCTGCATGATTTTTGTACCTCAATTTTGGAATGATATTTCTAGTAAAGATTTCCTCATCACAAAATAGGAAAGTTACATGGGAGGTGTATCTCTGTTTTATTGTTACAGTACTAAATATCATGGCAAATAACATTTACCAAGTACGGACCAGGCAATTGTTAGAAACAGAAATTTAAACTAAACAAGTACAGGTACCAAAAAAAGTACTATCCAAACACCTACCCTCAAATTTAGGAAGCAAGCATATTTAGATAATTGTGATTTTTAAGAACTATTTAGTATCCTGAACTCAGGAACTGACCCAATCCAAGCAGATCTGGACAGCAAAGATAGATCATATGGCTCCGACTTAGCATTTCGAATTGGTATGAAGCTGGAGCAGAAAATGAATGTGAACATGGGACAAGTACAGGTTTCTTTCAGAACAAGGGTCAGCAAACTTTTTCAGTAAGGGGCCAGAGAGTAAAATTTTAGGCTTTGCAGGCAAGAAAGCAAAACCGAGGATACGATGTAGGTACTTAGAATAACAAGAAAGAACACAAATTTCGACAAAATTTTTACTGAATAAAATGTTTTGTCATGTAAGTCTACTAATAAGAATGGAATCTTTTTTATAGGAGATGATATTTTGTTTATTTGGGGTTCGAAGCTGGCATTATTACCATCAAATAGATCCCAAGGCTTTATATGTTTACAAAAATCATTCTTGGCTCATGAGACGTACAAAAACAGAGGGCCACATATGGCCAATGGACCACAGTTTGCTGACCCATTTTATACCACCACCATGGTAGTAAATGTAAACTTGTCAAATCATCATAAACTTCAAAGCAGAAAGGACCTCGGAAATCTAAAGTCAAAGTCAAAAACACAGTAAGACTCTCAGGTCAATATTATTCCTATGGTTTATAAGATACTCCACAGTGAAGAGAGGGAAAACTACAAAGAAAGCCTTCCCCATAAGAAGAATCCATGCAAGATATTAGTAAGGGACATGAGACCAATGAGATTATAGTTCTTTTCTAAATTCAACAGCAAGCAGACATTCTGTTTTGTCTTCAAGGGGAATATAGCAACATTCAATTCAACATTAATATATAACTATTGGAGAAAGTCATCTGAATTGAAAAAAAAATCACACATACACACATTAATCCCACAACCCAGAGATAAATATTTCAAATTATCCTGGACATCTCAATGCATAGACAGGTATGTATAGATATTTATGTGTATATTTAAGTGTGTATATATATATGTGTATGTGTGTGTGTGTATGTGTATATCTATATCACATATATACCCATGGTACCCATGAGTAGCTACTTATATATATACATACATATATATATATATATATATACATACATATATCACATAAACACAAATATAGACACATAAAGACATGTGCATGCACATACACATATATAATTTTTCACCAGATAAGAGTAACCAATTTGAAATATAAAATAATCATTGAACTTCAATATTATAGAAGATAGTGAAAACACATGGAAACAGCACTATAAGTATAAAGCCTTTACATGTGATTACAGGCTTTCCCTACAGGTAGCATGTAATGATAAATATATCACTTATTAGCTACACAGCCATGGAAAAGTTAGTTAACAATTCTCTTCCTTACGGTTCTTCATTTGCAAAATGGGAACAATAATGCAAGTCTTATGGGATTTTAGATTTAATGAATTAACATATAAAGCACTTAGAACACTGCTTATCACTTAATAAGCACTGGACGAAGATGTTTGCTGTAATTATCATAATTACCATAAAAATACATTCCTACTCTGTTCAAAGATCTCTGTTTTCACTGCTAACAATACAGACTAAACCACTATGATCATTCCAACAGGTTTCTACATTAGACTCCTAACTGGCTCTTACTTAAGACCACCTACAAGCAACAAAAGACAAAGTAGATAAATTGTACTTATTCAAAATTAAAAACTTTCCTGCATCAAAGAATACTATCAAAAAAATAAAAAGACAACCACAGACTATGAGAAAATATTTCCAAATAATATGTTTGATAAGGGTCCAGCATGTATAATACTTAAATAAGTCTTTCAACTCAACAACATAAAGACAAATAATTCAATTAAAAATAAGCAAAAACAAACTGATTTTTTTTCCAAAGAAGATACAGAAATGGCCAAAAAGCACATGAAAAGATGTTCAACATCTTTAGTCACTAGGGAAATGTAAATAAAAAACACAATGAGATACGACTTCATACTGAAAAGAATGATTATTGGAAAAAAAAAGACAGATAAAGTAAGTGTTGATAAGGATGTGGAGAAACGTGAACCCTCATACCTTGCTGGGAAAAAGGAAAATGGTGTAGCCACTCGGAATTTCTCTAAAAGCTAAACACATACTTTCATCCTTAGATATCCAAGAGAACTGAAAACATGTTCAAACAGAAATCTACATACTAATGTTCATAGCAGTATTCCTTAGAGTTCAAAAGTGGAAACAACCCAAATATCTATCAACTAATAAATGGAAAGAATGTGATCTATACATACAAGGAAATATTATTCAGCTACAAAAGTTCTGATACATGCTACAACATGAATGAACTTTGAAAACACTGTGTAAAATGAAAGAAGACAGACAGAAAAGGCTACCTGTTATCTGATTCCATTTATATGAAATGGACAAAATAAGCAGGTCCACAGAGACAGAAAATAGGTTAACAATTGCCAAGGGCCAGGGAGAAGGGGAAGGGGAGTAGCTGCTCATGGGTACCAGGTTTCTTTCTGGGGGGATGAAAATGTTCTGGAATAAAATAAAATGGTGATTGGTATACAAGTATACAAGTCTGTATACTAAAAACCACAAAATTTTACACTTTAAAAGGGTGAACTTTGTGTATGTGAATTATGTCTCAATAAAGCTGTTATTTTAAAAAGCTGTTATTTAAAAAAATGAAAGAACTAGTTCGCTGAAAGTTAAGTTCTATAGCCTCTTTTTATAGTCTGTGGTTTCATTTAACTGTCCTTTAGTTCTTTGACATTGCGCTATTGTTCTAGGCTCGAAAGAAGATAAGCAACTGCTAAGAAGCCTAAGCTAGCATTTTATCTGTGCCCATCTTGGCTCACTTCACATCTAAGGTTAGGGTAAATGAGAGACTACAGTATAATATGGAAACACTATAACCAGATGTTCTTATGATTAAGTTTCCCTCCATTCAGCAAAGAAGTGTGGCATAAAATGATAGAAAAAAAATCCAGCAGAGTACCTAAAGTAGTAGGGGGCTCCTCATTAGACATTCACTGTAATCAATTTAGAGCTTTTAAGTATACAAATGTCAGGACTCTTAACTAATGGAATATGAATTTCAGAAATACAGACTGCTTAATTAAATGTTTTGCAAATTTATATTAGGTTATATAATTTATTGTTCATTAAATGGTTCCTGTATTATTTGGAATACTAATAACATCTCACGCTTGTTTTTTATTGTGATAATATAAAATTTGGCTATCAGAAACCATTAGGCCTCTAGAAAGCTAATTTATTTGTTCCTTAAAATATAATGTAGCTATAGTCCAATAATTCTTATAAAAATATTTTTTGACAAACTGAATTATCCTTTTTTAAGTATTTTGTTGATTTTATAATTCAAAACAACAATATTTGGAGCAACCAAATCTAATACAGCAGGCATACACTCACACAGAACAATTATGCCCATTTTATCAAAACCTAAAAAAAACCCACCCCAAACATATATTTAATTCACAAAACAGGTCGAATTCAAATTACATATGACACAAGAGTATTGGAGCACTAGAATTAAGTGGTACCCCATTTAAGCATGTAAGATATAGAAATCGGTATTTCACAGGGCTCTAATTTATGCCAC
Organism: Ursus americanus; assembly: GCF_024610735.1. Lineage (NCBI taxonomy): Eukaryota > Metazoa > Chordata > Mammalia > Carnivora > Ursidae > Ursus > Ursus americanus. The sequence goes on from NC_142149.1 coordinate 33,788,754, forward strand.
AAATTCATCATCAAAACCCAGTTAACTAATAACAGCAATAAAAGTATAGGGTTATTATTTTTTTCTTTTGAGAGGGAAAGGCGGAGGCAGAGGTAGAGGAAGAAGGAGAATCCCAAGCAGGCTCCATGCCCAGCACAGAGCCCAATGCAGGGCTCAATCTCACAACCCCCGAGATCATGACCTGAGCCAAAATCAAGAGTCAGACACTTAACCAACTGAGCCACCGAGGAGCCCCAAAGTATAGGGCTATTTTAACAATCTAAAATCTAAAGCGAAGTTCCTCAAACTTTAGTGTGATAAGCACCTAAGTTACTTGTAGGAAGTGCAAATAAGTTGGTCCCATCTTCAGGATTATAATTCTGTAGGTATTGGGAGGTGGGAGAGACATGACCAAGAAATTTGCAGTTTCGGAACCCTCAGATAACGACTCTGACACTGACCTAGAGTCTGTAATACAGAGCCAGAAAATAAAGTGACCAAAAACAGCAGTCCCCCTAATTTTGTGCCAAATGTTAGAAAGCATAAAAAGATATTTTTTAAAAAATAAAGTAATAGCAATGATTGCCTAGGGCAAGAGTGAGGCAGAAGATTGAGAAAAGCTGTAGGAAGTTTTCTGGGATGATGAAAACATTGTGTAGCTTGATTGTAGTGATGGTCATATGGACGTGACTAGTAGACAGCAAATCAAATACCATCTCCAACCTTCCCTCCCTCACTTGACACTACAGGTGCTTCATATGTGCCAGCCCAGCCTCTCCAACAGGAAGTGCTGACACAGCTATGATCAGGCAGGCAGACGCAGGATGCTAGTGCAGGATTCTGGGAAAGTATTCGCTTCCTGATATAAGAAATTAACATCACTGAGGCTGTCCATACTCCCCATCTCAGTGCCTTGAATTCAGAAATGATGCCCTCAAGAATGGCAATTATATAAAGTCATCACAAGGGAAAGAACAAAAAAGTCACAAAGACATTGTCGAACAACTGTACCAAACCAGCAACAGCCTTCAATGTGACAAAAATAAACCCTGATTTTTTAAAACCATCATTAAACGTTATTTTCTTTCTATAGCCAAACATACGCCTAATGATTCAGATACCAATTTGCTTTCCAATTCTCTTTAAAAATTTTAAAAAAAAGGAAAGAAAACCCAAAAGCAGACAGTACTTGGACAGAAAGTCTACAATCCAAGAGTATTACAGTTTCAGAAGTCTATAAGAATGGCAACCAAAGCCATAAAGACAAGTCCCATATAGCAAAAACTAGTTGAGGTCCAAGCCCTCAGATGATGTTATATTTAATAAAAACTCACAGGAAAATATATAAAAGAAGCTATTTGCTTAAGAATATACAGTTCTAGAGACATTCCCAACACAACATTTCAATAATTTTTATTCTTCAAAATTGATAGCGATACTTTCATTTAAAATGCTGTAATTCTGACTATCATGACAAGGTTAATGGCAATAAAAGTTTGCCTGGGAATAAGTTGCTCAGAATGGAAATACGTTAAAGACGGATAATCCACACATACCCTCTAGCCTATCTGCCCACTCCCTCCCCCTATGAATGCTTCATAATCATTCATTTAGTCAGTAAATATTTATGGAAAGCCTATTACACATTTTACATGCTTCTAAGTGCCAAAAATTGAAAAATGCACTAATGCTAATAAGCAGCATGCAATTAGCATCTGAACCAGCAACTACACTCTTGGGCATCTACGTCAAAGAAATGAAAACTATGTTCACATAACATATTCATAATAGCCCCAAACTGTAAACGGTCCAGGTGAATGTGTGAATGACCTGTGTGAGTTAGGTCTACTTGTAAAAGGGCAATGTGAGGGAACTCGTTGTTCAGTATATCCTAATGGGCACACAAACCTACACAGGTGATTAAATTGTATAGACCTAAACACACACATACATATTTCCACACAAATGCACAAATGCACAAATGAGTATAAGTAAATCTAGTGAAATCTGAAAAAGATCAGGGATTATACCAATGTCAATATTCTGGTTGTGATATACTCTAGTTTTGCAAAATGTTACCCATTGAGATAAACTGGGTCAAGCGTACACAAGATCTCTTAGTACTACTTCTTACAAGTCCATAGGAATCTACAATTATTTCAATAAAAATCTGAACTAAAAAGTGAATATGATGCCTCACACACACCACAGAGCCAGCCATGCTAATATGGCTGGCTCCTGCTGCCAACTGGACTTGAGGGGTAACAAGGATGAGGGGTATCCAAAATGCCAGAGACTGCAGGGGTCAAACTCAGCAGTGTTGAGAGTGTAGGCAGAAAACAAAGGGGTGGTGATGACTGGACGCTCCCTGGATGCTGGCAAGTAGCACTACTGCCCACGGGGAAATAAGTGGCACCCACCCTGGGGAACAATCATTTGGCCAAGTGAGAGAAAGGCCAACACTCCTGGCTGCCCCCAGAGTATCTGCAGGCCAGCCGCCCCTGCCAACAAGATGGAGGATAATGTGACCTCCTGGCAGCCGTCTCTGGAACAACAGACATGTGCACATTAAATACATTAGTCCATATTCTCCTGTAGGCAAAAGTAGTCCATGTCCTTGTTGGGGGCGGGGGGCACAGAATACCCTGGAAGGACGTGTAAGCAAAGTCTGCAGTAGGGAGGAGAAGCTAACGTGACCGGATAGGAGGACTACTGCTGTGCTTCTGTTGATGAATGTGTAACTGGTATTAAGAGCTTAATTGACTGCACTTACATGCTCGTAAGTGTCAGAGAGTATATCCTCTGCCGTACAGACTGAAATGATAATGGGGAAGCGCACAAGAGGCCACCTACTAGGCTTCCACCCACTAGGCTTCCAGTTCCTTCCCATGTTATTCAACAGAAACAACAGAATCCCAGTAGGAAAAAGTTAGGTAAGGACTTAAAAGCTGCTGAAGTATTCAGGTGTTATCCCAGTACAACATCGCCACCTGCCTGATCCAGCAACCAAATACACTCCCTTTTTCAGATGGTGGCTACTAACACGCTATTAAGTTCTTATAAATGAACAACTGACCCATGAGGCCTTGCGATTTTCCAGAGAAACACTGGGTTGGGTCAACTCAACTTTGATGATGGACATGGTGGTAAGGGCCTAACAGAGCTTGCTAGCCAAATGGAAATGGTATGTTCCAGATTATGTTCCAGCCTGGCCCTAGAAGCGTCTTGTTTTTACAGCTCCTTTAACAGGTACTCCACTGCCTAAAGCAATGCCACTGGTTCAATAGACCCTTGGTTCACAGAACTTCCTCTAAACGCCTGCGCCTGATCCCCTGACGGCTCAACTAAGATGAAGCCTGCTGGTGTCCACTAGCCTGTGGCAGCTGTACAACCCCCACAAAAACTCTGCTGGGACAAATGAAGTGAAGTAAAGCTGATCGGCATAGTAGGATAATGGAAAGCTGTCACTTCTGTTTTAATTGACGGGTCACTATAGCTATGGGCCCATCACATCCACCTGTTGATGTATTGTCTATGATGTTTCTGTACTATGATGGCAAAGGTGAGTACAGAGAATATATACAATGCAGAGTTTAAATTTTTACTACTGGCCCTTCACAGAAAAAGTTTGCTGACCCTGCTTCAAACAAAACTGCTGACACTTAGGTAGCTGCCGATGGCCTGGCCAAACCTAGTGTGGTTTGCCGTGAGGAAGACTACATACTGGCAGATAGCAGATGTCCCTTCTTTTAGGGCTAGGAGCTGCACAAACAAATCACGGCTAATAACTGAACAATGTGGGTCACTCCCACCCAAGGTAAGATTCCATCCGCGATGGGAAGGACTAGAATCAAGCTGCTCATCAAGCCTGTACTGCCCTGCTCTGCACAGTGATTCCCAACTAAATTTTACATCAATAATAAATGGTTGTCCGGGGTTTACATCCCATCTATTATCCACTGTTTCATAACTACTCAAAATATATGTGATGTCATAGTTGAAAAGCATAAATATACTGAAGGTGTGTTATAGTGTAGTGTAACATACTATTATATAATATACTATATATATAATATACAGTATATACATAAATATACTGTAGATAAGTTGCTTACCTATTAAGACAATATGGTTGATATGGTTCTCAGATATTTGACCTCTTTCACCCTATTTATTCTATCAAATATTGAGAAAGTATTGTTAAACTCAGTTTTGGGTGAATACATATTTAAAGCTTCCTGATAATTTGACTCTTGAACATTATGGATACCTCTAGAAATAGGCTTTGTCTTAACTATTCTACTTAATATTAATATGGCCAAATTTCAACATTATTGTATTTATTGTTTGCATGATATATCTTTTAGCATGCTTTTACTATCATTATATTAATGTCTCTACATGCAAAGTGAATCTCTAAATAGGTAATTCCTTTAGATTGGAATACATTAATATTTAATATAATTATTATACTATGGTTGAATTTTGATGTACTATTTAATATTTGGTTTTTGTTTATCCTGTTTCTTGTGCCTCTGTTCCTCCTGGTCTGTCTACTTTTATTTATTTGTTTGTTTTTAGATTTTATTTATTTATTTATTTGAGAGAGAGATAGAGATAGAGCACAAGCAGGGGAAAGAGGGAGATACAGGCTCCCCGCTGAGCAGGGAGCCCACACAGAGCTGGATCCCAGGACCCTGGGATCATAACCTGAGCCAAAGGCAGACGCTTAACCAACTGAGCCATCCAGGCACCCGTCTGCCTACTTTTAAATTAAGTGAACATTTTTTAGAAATCCATGTTAACTGAATTATTGTCTTTTTAGGTACAGCATGTTGAGCTCCATATAATTGCTCCCACCTCAGCACTATAGGTCCATTATGCTATATTTATCATAGGTATTACATGTACACACAATACAGTCCCCAGAAAATAACATTAACATTTCTTATACATAAATATTACAATTTTAACATTCCTATATATTTTTAAATAAAAATAAAGCGGGGGGCGGGTAACTGGGTGATGGGCATTAAGGAGGGCACATGATGTGAGGAGCACTGGGTGTTAAATGTAACTGATGAATTACTGAACTCTACATCTGAAACTAATGATGTATTATATGTTGGCTAATTGAATTTAAGTTTTAAAAAAGAAAAAAAAAGTTTTAAAAGGGAAAAACCATCCTTTCCAATTAGAAATTGACCATTTCTCAGATATTTCATTATTTCTACAAGATCCAAGTTTGTTCTGGTATCATCTCCCTTTAGCACAATTTTTACTGTGAATGCATTGGCCTCATTCTTGAATGATACTATTGCTGGATGGAGAATTTTTGATCACCTGTATTTTTTTCCTTCCAGTCTTCAATTCCATTGCCTCTGGAATTCCATGGTTCCTGATGAGAAGTCACTAGTTTGTTGAGATGTTATTTCCCTGAATACAATATGTTATTTTCCTCTGGCTATGTTCAAGATTTGCTCTTTACTTTGGTTTTCAGAAAGTTGACTATGATGCTCTTAAACTGGGGTTTTGTCATATTCAATCCGATTTGGTGTTTGCTAGTCTCTTTGAAGATTTAAATTGCATCTTTCAACAAATTTGGGGGGCTTTCCATCTTATTTCTTTCTGTATTTTTTTCTGCCTCATTTTCTTTACATCCTCCCTTTCCACACAGATCAAGGTGAATTTTGCCCCAGGATGGATCATACGCAGAGTCTCAATCATACCTGACTTGGATGATTTAGATGATGAGACTGGAGCTTTTGGGCTGATGATATTATAAGAGATTTTAGACTTAGAGTAGATGCTGCCATGCACTGAGACTTTTAGGGATGTTGGTATGGGGTAAATGTATTTTGCACATGGGATGATCCTGAATTTGAGGGATCAGAAGGCAGACCATAGTGAGGTAAACAGTGGTTCAAAAAAAGACATATTCCAATCCTAATCCCTGGAACCTGTATATAGTATGTTATAGACCCAAAGAGTGACCATAATCTTATATGCCAAAATGTGATTGATGTATAGATCTTGAGAGTTCATCTTGGATTATAGGTGTAGGTACTAAATGTATTCACATATATCCTACAAGATACGCAGAAGAGGAGAAGAGAAGGAGGAAATAGGACCACAGAGGCAAAGGCTGGAGTGATATAGATGACTGTAGGGCAAGGAATGCTAACAGTCACTGGAAGCTGAAGAAGGCAAAGAATAGATTCTGCTTAGAGGTTCTATAAGGAGTGTGGCCTTGCCAACACTTTGATTTTGGACTTTTGGCCTCCAGGACTGTGGGAGAATCAATTTCTGTTATCTTAAGCCCCCGGTTTCATGGTAATTTGTTATGACAACCATAGGAAAGAAATATACAGTAAATGAGGATATCCAGAACACTGTGAATTCCATGTTGTGGACTGCCCAGGACTAGGGTTGCTGGGTGGCATGGTAAGTGTATGTTAAGATTTTAAGAAACTTCTAAACTATTTTCTGGAGTGGTTATACTATTTCATATTCCCAACAGCAATGTATGAGAATCCAGGTCCTCCAACTCACTGACTTTTGAGAGTTCCTTAAAAGGTGTGGTAGATACAAGACATTTTGTGCCTTTTCATTCTATTACCAATGTTTCTCAAAGGGCAGATAAGTTTTGTTTCAATGAACTCTAATTTATCAGTCTTACTTTCATGGATTTTGCTATTCGAGTCATCTATGAGAAATCTGTGTCTAACCCAAGTCACAAAAGGTTTCTCCTATGTTTTCTTCTAAACGCTTTATAATAGTAGGTTTCACATTTAAATCTGTGATCCAATTTGAGTTCATTTTTGTATATGGGATGAGGTATGAATTGATGCTCTCTCTCTCTTTTTTTTTTTACATAAATACCCACGTGGTCCATCACAATTTGTTGAAAAGACTAGCCTTTCTCATTTTGCACCTTTGCCAAAATCAATTGTCCATATCTATGGGAATGCTCCTGGGTTCCCTATCGATCACTGTAGCTTTAGTAAGTCTTGATATCAGGTAGTAATATCCCTCCAAATTTGCTTTTCCTTTTCTGCGTTATTTTGCCATTATAAGCCCCATGTATTTACATATGAATTTTAGAAGTAGCTTGTAAATTTCTACCCCTCCCCAATCCTGCTGGCTTTGTTTATTTGTTTGTTTTTTATCCTGCTGAGCTTTTGATGGGGATTGCATTGAATATACAGATCAATTTGGAGAGAAGTGACATCCTAGCAATATTAAGCATTTCAACCCCAAAACATGGTTTAACTCTCCGTTTATTTACATCCTTACTCTCAGCAATATTTTATAGTTTTAAGGGTACATGTCTAACATACGATAAGTACACATTACACACTATTTGTTACCTTTAACTCTTTTTTAAATTATCGATTACTTATTATTTGTTCCTAGTATATAGAGGTGTAATTAACTTCCATATACTGATCTAATAATACCCTGAAACCTAATTAAAATCACTTATTCTAACTATTTTTGTAGAATCCATTAGATTTTCTACACAATCATATCATCTTTAAATAAATATAGTTTTACTTTCTTCCTTTCTGATACGATGATCGTTCTTTCCGTGGTCTCAGATTTCCTCTGCAGATCTCAGGAGGTTCTCTCTTTGCAGCTTTTATCTCCCTAGCACTCTTGTCCTGAGAACTCTATGATCTTCACCTCTCAGTACTCTTAGCAATACCTCATCAACAGAGGGACTCTATCTGGCTCCACTTGGGCTTCCCCTTCCTGCATCACAAGGTAGAAACTCTGTCAAGGCAGTAAGCTGGGGCAGTCATAGGGTGTTTCTCATTTGCTTCCTATCTCTCAAGGATCACCATCCTTCATGGCCTTATGTACTATGTCTAGAAAAATACTGTTTGTTTGTTCATTGTTTCAGGTAGGAAGGTAAAGCCAGTCCCTCTTACTCTAGGTTATTGATGCTGATTTGAGTGTTACTAGTTGTATCCATAAGACTCGAGGAGAGCTTAGCAACCTCCTACTCTACCCTTTTCCCCCCAACCTCTTCCTCTTACTCTACAGTGACCCAAAGTAAAGATTCTCATATTAACTCTTTGTCATTTAGTGTGCCAGGTGTTTTACTAAGTACAGTAAGACACATTTTACATACATTATTTCTACAATTCCTGAAATAAACACTACAAAATAGTCTTTGGCCCCATTTTACAGATGAGTAAATTGAAGCTTAAGGAAAGTAGAAAATTTATCCTTGGTAATAGAATTACTAAGCAGCATCCAAGTATATATGGAAGTTGGGGATGGGGAATGGGGAGCAATTGCTAATCAGCAAAAAGTTCATTATAAAAATTTTCTAGAAGTAGATATTGGTGATGGTTGCATAGCTCTGTGAATATACTAAAAAAAACCACTGAAATGCACATTTTTAAAAAATGAATTTTGTATTCTAAGCATTATATCTCAATAAAACTAACATTTGGGGGGGAGGGAATTGACAAAAATCAAGAGCATAGGGTTATACATAGGATTGCTAGGTTTAGCAAATAAAAATAGAGTCCTGTCAAATTTGAATTTCAGTATAAACCTAAGTAGGCAATATCTGGACATATTTATACAAAAATTACCTGTTTTTACTTGAACTGACCATTAAATACTATCAATTAACAGTACTAAATGGCTAGATTCTTTTGCCATTGAGATTAAACCTATAATCTTACCATTTTATAGGACTATTCCAATAAAAGTAACACTTATCTGATGTGCAAATATTTCCAAAGCAAGTTGACCATTTACTAAAATTAGCATGTTAAGTACTAAAATAAATTGTATCTGCTTGAGTAAGACATTATGGAACATTACAGAAGTATATCAACAAAATTGTAAGTTTTCACCATATATATATATATATGGTGAAATATATATTCCTGTTGAAAGCTAGGACTATTTTTCTAACTACATATGTGCCTTATGAGGAAAATTACTGTCAGATGCAGAGGATATCCCAAGTCATAGATCACAAAACAATTTAATTCAACATAATTAGATCCACATACTTGAGTTTTTTTCCTTGCCTGATTAAAGTACCCTCAGAGTTTTTGGAAGAATCCAGAATGACATGATTTTAAAGTACTCAAAGACAGTTAGATAGAGCATATGCCATATAGATTTCATAATCAGTGATACATTTTTTATATTATTTCAAAGTAATTTTCAGTAGAAGCTTACAGAAATTAATTTTATGGTCATTACTTGAGTTTCCTTAGATCTTAATATTTGGTGTTTAGAAACTCCCAATATCCTAAATTACAGAGTGTGTCATCTCTACTTCCAGGTCGGATGTATAGGAAATTAAATGATAAATAATGCTAATGCAAATGAGTTACCAAAAATAGGTGTAAGCAAAAAAAAAAAAAAAAGTATAAATATTTAAAATACTAAAACTCTAGGAGGTTATAGCTGAAGTAGGGCATACCAGGGACTGGTGAGGACAGAACAGGTATTATAAAAACAGAGTTAAGAAATAAAATGTGGGGGTGCCAGGGTGGCACAGTCGGTTAAACGTTTGACTCTTAGTTTTGGCTCAGGTCATGATCTCAGGGTCATGAGATCCAGCCTCATGTCAGGCTCTGCTCTCAGCACAGAGACTGCTTTGAGTTTCCCCCTCCCTCTCTCTCTGCTCCTCCCCAACCTCCCCCAACTCTCAAATAAATAAATCTTAAAAAAAAAAAAGAAAGAAAGAAAGAAAGAAAGAAAGAAAATGTGCCAGCAGCACAGTGAAATATTGAATCTTCACCTAAAATGGTCATCTAATTGGAAACTTCCATACAAAAGAAACAAAAACAAACTGTAACTAAAATAAGAATAAGCAGGTATAGTTGTGCCACAAGGTAAGGACGTTGTAGAGAAAAATGGAGATATGTCAAAGGACACAGATGTCAAGTTGACAGGTGCCACTGGCCAAATCTGGGATATTCTGAGCATTAAAATAAATAGTTATTGAATGAATACAACCCACTGAATAAAATAGGAATCTATTAACCAAATGATATATATAAATAAAAGAAGTGTTACAAATTTGGGGAGAAAAAAAGGATATTTGCATAATTTAAAATGACTTCTACCCAGGGCACAGAATGAAAGCAGTAGAGCAAAAATGCCCCTCTCCTAAACTATCCTTAAAAGAGATAAATTTTCATACTTTAAAAGCTGCTGCCTGAGAGTTCAGCTTCCAATCAGCATCCATCTAGATGCTGAGATCCACACATTAACAAAATGAAGGATAAAAATCACACGACCATCCCAAAAGCTATGCTTTAAAAAAGCATTTTAAAATATTCAACATCCATTCATGATTAAAACTCTCAACAAAATGAAATATAAAGGAAATGTACCTCAACATAATAAAGGCCATCTATGGTAAGCCCACACTTAACATTACACTCAACAGTGACGAGCTGAAAGCTTTTCCTTTAAGATCAAGAACAAAACAAGGATGCCCATTCCCACCAATTTTTCAAAAATGCTACTGGAAGTCCTAGTCAGAGAAATTAGGTGAGAAAAATAAATAAAGAAATCAGTCAATATGATATAACACATCAACAAGAGAAAGAATAAAAACCCTATGATCGCATGGAACACTACATCAAAAACTAATGATGTACTGTATGGTGACTAACATAATAAAAAATTTTTAAAAAACCATATGATCATTTCAATAGAGAAAAAGCATTTGATAAAGTAAAACATCCATTCATGATAAAAACCCTTTGCAAAGTAGGTTCGGAGGGAATATACCTCAGTATAATAAAGGACGTATATGGAAAACCCACAGCTAACATCATACTCAATGGGGAAAAACTAAAAGCTTTCCCCCTACGATCAGGAACAAGTTAGGGATGCCCACTCTCACCACTTTTATTCAACATGGTACTGGATGTCCTAGCCACAGCAATCAGATGATAAAAAAGAATAAAAGGCATCCATATTGGTAAGGAAGAAATAAAACTTTCCAAATTCGAAGATGACATGATACTATATAGAGAGAACCCAAAAGACACCACCAAAAAAACTACTAGAATTAATAAATGGATTCAGTGAGGTCGCAGGATACAAAAATCAATGTACAGAAATCCATCGCATTTCTATTCACTAATAATGAAGCAAGAGAAAGAAAAATTAAGAAAGCAATACTGTTTACAATTGCAACAAAAATAATAAGATGCCTAAGAATAAACCTAACCAAGGAAGCGAAAGACCTGTACTCTGAAAACTATAAAACACCAATTAAAGAAACTGAAGATGACAAAAACAAATGGAAAGACATTCTAAGCTCATGGATTGGAAGAACAAATATTGTTAAAATGTGCATACTACCCAAAGTAATCTACACATTTAATGCAATCCCTATCAAAATACCAACAGCATTTTTCACAGAACTAAAACAAATAATCCTAAAATTTGTATGGAGCCACAAAAGATCCCAAATAGCCAAAATAATCTTAAAAAAAGAAAACAAAGCTGATGGTATTCACAATTCCAGATTTTAAGTTATACTACAAACCTACAGTAATCAAAACAGTATGATACTGGCACAAAAATGGACATATAGGTCAATGAAACAGAATAGAAAACCCAGATATGAACCCACAACTATATGGTTAATTAGTCTTTGGCAAAGCAGGAAAGAATATACAATGGGAAAAGATAGTCTCTTCAACAAATGGTATTGGGAAAACGGACAGCAACATGCAAAAGAATGAAACTGAACCACTTTCTTACACCATATACAAAAATAAACTCAAAATGGATTAAAGACCTAAATGTGAGACCTGAAACCATAAAAATCTGAGTGAGAGTATAAGCAATATTTTTCTAGTTATGTCTCCTGAGGCAAGGGACATAAAAGGAAAAATAAGCTTTTGGAACTATATCAAAATAAGAAACTTCTGCACAGAAAAGGAAACAACAAAACTGAAAGGCAACCTACTGAATAAGAGAAGATATTTACAAATGACATATCTGATAAAAGGTTAGTATCCAGAATATACAAAGAATTTATACAACTCAACATCCCAAAAAAAGCCCCAAATAATGCAATTAATGTCAAATTCCTACAGGAGAACAAAGGCAGTAACCACTCTAACATGGGCTATAGCAATTTCTTACTAGATATGTCTCCTCAGGCAAGGGAAACAAAAGCAAAAATAAACTATTGAGATTTCATCAAGATAAAATGCTTCTGGGTAATGGGTATTAAGGGGGGAACTTGTGTTGAGCACTGGGTGTTACATGTAAGTGATCAATCACTAAATTCTACTCCTGAAACCAATATTACCCTATATGGTAACTAGAATTTAAACAAAAATTTGAAAAAAACAATAATTTGGTAAAGTAAAAAAAAAAAAGATAAAAATCTTCTGCACAACAAAGGAAACAATCAAGAAAACTAAAAGGCAACCTTTGGAAGGGGAGAATATATTTGCAAATGACATATCTGATAAAGGATTAGTATCCAAAATCTATAAAGGACTTACAAAACTCAACACCCAAAAAACAAATAATCCGGTTGAAAAATGGGCAGAAGGCATGAACAGACATTTTTCCAAAGAAGACATACACATGAAAAGATGCTCAACATCCCTCATCATCAGGGAAATACAAATCAAAACTATGATGAGATACCACCTCACACCTGTCAGAATGGCTAAAATTAACAACACAGGAAACAACAGGTGTTAGTGAGGATGCAGAGAAAGGGAAACCTTCTTGCACTGCTGGTAGGAATGCAAACTGGTGCAGCCACTCTGAAAAACAGTATGGAGGTTACTCAGAAAGTTAAAAACAGAACTAACCCTACAATCCAGCAATTACTGGGTATTTACTCAAAGATACAAAAATACTGATTCCAAGGGATACATGCACCCTGATGTTTACGGCAGCATTCTCAACGATAGCCAAATTATGGAAAGAGCTCAAATGTCCATCGACTGATGAATGGATAAAGAAGATATGGTTTATATACACAATGGAATATTACTCAGCCATAAAAAGAATGAAATCTTGCAATTTGCAATGAAGTGAATGGAGCTAGAGTATATTATGCTAAGTGAAATAAGTCAGTCAGAGAAAGACAAATACCATATGATTTCACTCAATTGTGGAATTTAAGAAACAAAACAATTGAACGTAGGGGGGAAGAACAGAGAGGCAAACCAAGATACAGACTCTTAACTACAGAGAACAAACGGATGGTTACCAGAGGAGAGGTGGGGGGATGGGTTAAATGTGTGATGGGGATTAAAGAGGGTGCTCCTGATGAGCACCAGGTGTTATATGTAAGTGATGAGTCACTAAATTCTACACCTGAAACTAATATTATACTGTATGCTAACTAACTGGAATTTAAATAAAACTTAAAAAAAAATCAGGTCACATTTTTAATGAAGAACTTCTCTCATTTTAGATTTGGCTGGCTGCATTCTCATGGTATTGTCTATCTCTGTCTTTTACGTAAAGTACTAATTATATTTGGGGGTTGAATTAGATTCAGGTTTAATTTAGAGGACTGGGCAGAAATATTTCATAGATGATATTGTATACATCCTATTACATCAAATCAGGAAGTACATGATATCTGTTCCACTTTGGTAATGTTAAGACTCATCAGCTAAAACTAAATACAGATGATTATTGCCTAAATCCATTGTTTCATTACGGTCGCAACAATGGTGATTCTTAAAATTCTGACTTTTTTTTTAATTGAGGTATAATTGACATACAACATAATATTAGTTTCAGATGTATGACATAATGATTCAATATGTGTATATAATGATCAACACACTAAATCTAAATTTGAACATTTTTAATACTGGTATTCTTCAGTGAAGAAAAACTTTCCCTCATCAACTATTCAGCTATCATTAAATTGATACAAGAAAGAAAAGGTAAATGCTTTAGTTATCAATTTTCAAAATAATGAGTTAGTAAACAAGCAACCTACAGTTATGTCCAATACTTCCTTTTTAAGTATCATTACAAACTCATGGATTTCCACGTATTTAAGATGTTTCGTTCTATGGTAGAAAGTTTTAATGGAAACTTATGATAAACAGCATTTTAGACTATCGGGAAAGGATGGACTAGTCGATAAATGGTGGTGGGTCAATGAACTGTCTCTCAGGATAAAGGATATACAGCAGCACACTGGTAAATGCATAACTACAGGCTCTGGGAAACAAAAGAATAGTAGTTGGAATTTTAGCCTATTAAGCTAGCTTAGTATCTACCAAGTGATATTAAGAGTACATGTAGAGGGAGGAGTTAAGATGGTGGAGCCGTAGGGGTCCCCTTTTTTAGCTGGTCCCCTGAGTCGAGCTGGATAGGTATCAGACCATCCTGAACACCCACGAAATCAGCCCGAGATGCAGGAAGATACATCTGGATCTCTACAAATGAACATCTTCAGCCAGAGTACTGAGGTAGAAGCGGGGAGCCGTGAAGCCACGCACAGATATCGGAAGATAAACGGAAGGGGGAGGGAGCCGCTGCGTTCGGGGACCGGGAAGTGGTAGCCACCTGCACGGGGGAGCAGATGGACTCTTGGATCGGATCGGCATCCGCGAGAGAGCAGACTGAAACCGTGAGCCGGGGAACGCGCCACCAGATTGAAAACCGGAGCTCCGGTGCGCTCACTGGAACCAGACTGAGACCAGGAGCTCCGGAAGGCGTGGGGGCGGATGGCGGCTGGTGGTGTTAGAAACACAAAGGACAGAGACGCGCAGACCCTGGAAGTGAGGGCTGGGACGCCGGGTGTGGGGCGCACATCCCTGGACGCTGCAGGGTTGAGCAGCACCAACAGAAACAGAGTTAAAGTGGCCAGAGGGGCCCAGTGGAGAGCAGTCTGCGATCCCTCTGTTCTGAGACAGAGGCTGGGATTCAGCCACTGCTGCTCTGACTCTCAGAAGAGGCACAGCAAACCGCCAGGGAAAGCCGCCAGAGAACAAAAGCCTGGAAATACCGGCTCACAATCCCCCTCGCAGGGGACACGGAGACTCTACCCAAACAGGGTTGCCTGAGTACTGGCGCGGCAGGCCCCTCCCCCAGAAGGCAGGCTGAAAAATCAAGAAGCCCACATCCCTAAGGTCCCTATAAAACAAGTGCACACTGCCTGGGTCCTGATCAATAATTTGGGCTCTGGACAACCCCGCAACCTCTCCTTATCAGAATGACAAGAAGGAGAAATCCCCCCCAGCAAAGAAAAGACAATGAGTCTGTGGCCTCTGCCACAGAGCTAAGGGATATGGATATAACCAAATTATCAGAAATGGAGTTCAGAGTAACAACGGTCAAGATGATGTGGAGACTTCAAAAAAATATTAACGAAAATATTAATGAGAATATAGAATCTCTAAGGGCAGAAATGAGAGCGAATCTGGCAGAAATTAAAAATTCTATGAGCCAAATGCAGTCAAAACTAGAGGCTCTGACGGCCAGGGTGAATGAGGCAGAAGAACGTACAAGCGAATTGGAGGATGGGTTAGTAGAAGAGAAAGCTAAAATACAAACTTGGCTCAAAAAAATCCAATCTCAAGAATGTAGGTTACGGGAGATTACTGACTCAATGAAACGTTCCAATGTCAGAATCATCGGCATCCCCAGGGGGTGGAGAAAAACAGAGGTCTAGAAGAGATATTTGAACAAATTGTAGCTGAAAACTTCCCTAATCTAGCAAGGGAAAAAAACATTCGTGTCCAAGAGACAGAAAGGACCCCTCCCAAGCTCAACCACGACAAACCTACGCCACGTCACGTCATAGTGCATATTTGCAAATATTAGATCCAAGGATACAATATTTAAAGCGGCCAGGGCAAAGAAATTTCTCACGTACCAAGGCAAAGGTATCAGAATTACGTCAGACCTGTCTACACAGACCTGGAATGAGAGAAAGGGTTGGGGGGGGCATTTTTAAAGTTCATTCAGAGAAAAACATGCAGCCAAGGATCCTTTATCCAGCAAGGCTGTCATTCAGAATTGATGGAGAGATAAAGACCTTCCAGAATCGCCAGTCACTGACCAATTTTGTAACCACGAAACCAGCCCTAGAGGAGATATTGAGGAGGGGTTCTATAAAAGTAAAAAGGCCCCAAGAGTGACACAGAACAGAAAGTCACAATCTATAGAAACAAAGACTGTAATGGCAACATGGCATCATTAAAATCATATCTCTCAATAATCAGTCTCAATGTAAATGGCCTAAATGCTCCCATAAACGCCACAGGGTTGCAGATTGGATAAAAAGACATGACCCATCCATTTGCTGTCTACAAGAGACTCATTTTGAACCTAAAGATACATCCAGACTGAAATTAAAGGGATGGAATACCATCTTTCATGCCAATGGACCTCAAAATAAAGCTGGGGTAGCAATTCTCATATCAGACAGATTGGATTTTAAACTAAAGACTACAGTTAGAGATACAGAAAGGCACTATATTATTCTTAAAGGATGTATCCAACAAGTGGATATGACAATTATAAATGTATATGCCCCCACCAGAGGAGCAGCAAGATACACAAGCCGACTCTTAACCACAATAAAGAGACATAGAGATAAAAATACACTACTAGTAGGGGACCTCAACACTCCACTATCAGCAATAGATAGATCACCTAAGCAGAAAATCAACAAAGAAACAAGAGCTTTGAATGCCATACTCGACGAGTTGGACCTCATATATATAGAGAAAACACTACACCCCAGAACCAAAGAATACTCATTCTATTCTAATGATGCCCATGGAACATTCTCCAGAATGGACCATGTTCTGGGTTACAAAACAGGTTTCAACTGCTACCAAAAGAGTGAAATTATTCCCTGCATATTCTCAGACCACAGTGCTTTGAAAATGGAACTCAACCACAAGGAAAAATTTGGAAGAAACTCAAACACTTGGAGACTAAGAACCATCCTGTTAGGGAATGATTCGATAAACCAGGAAATCAAAAATCAATTTAAACAATTTATGGAGACCAACGAGCATGAAAACACAACAGTCCAACCTATGGGACACTGCAAAGGCAGTCCTAAGGGGAAATTACATAGCCATCCAAGCCTCACTCAAAAGAATAGAAAAATCTAAAATGCAGTTTTTATATTCTCACCTCAAGAAGCTGGAACAGCAACAGAGGAACAGACCTAATCCACGCACAAGGAAGCAGTTGATCAAGATTAGAGCAGAAATCAATGAATTAGAAACCAGGAGCACGGTAGAGCAGATCAACAGAACTAGAAGCTGGTTCTTTGAAAGAATAAATAAAATTGACAAACCACTGGCAAGACTTATCCAAAAGAATACAGAAGGGACCCAAATTAATAAAATTATGAATAAAAAGGGAGAGGTCACAACCAACCCAATGAAATAGGAAGGATTATTAGAAACTTTTATCAACAGCTTTATGCCAATAAATTAAGCAATCTGGAAGAGATGGAGGCCTTCCTGGAAACCTATAAACTACCAAGACTGAAACAGGAAGAAATTGATTTTTTAAACAGGCCAATTAATTATGAAGAGATTGAAACCGTGATTAAAAACCTTCCAAAAAACAAAACGCCAGGGCCTGATGGATTCCCGGGGAAATTCTTTCAAACATTCAAAGAATGTTTCAAAAAATAGAAACAGAAGGAAAGCTACCAAACTCATTCTATGAGGCCAATATTACCTTGATCCTCAAACCAGGCAAAGACCCCATCAAAGAGGAGAATTACAGACCTATTTCCCTAATGAATATGGACGCCAAAATCCTCAACAAGATCCTGGCTAATAGAATCCAACAGTACATTAAAAGGATTATCCATCATGACCAAGTGGGATTCATCCCTGGGATGCAAGGGTGGTCCAATTTGCAAATCTATCAGTGTCTTAGATTTTATCCAGAAAGAAAAATTCAAAAAATCATATGATTCTCTCAATAGATGCAGAAAAAGCATTTGACAAAATACAGCATCCTTTCCTGATTAAAACCCTTCAGAGTGTAGGGATAGAGGGTACATTCCTCAATCTCATAAAAACCATCTATGAAAAGCCTACAGCAAATATCATTCTCAACAGGGAAAAGCTGGAAGCCTTTCCCTTAAGATCAGGAACACAAGGATGCCCACTCTCGCCACTATTATTCAACATAGTACTAGAAGTCCTTGCAACAGCAATCAGACAACAAAAAGGGATAAAAGGTATCCAAATCGGCAAAGAAGAAGTCAAAATGTCTCTCTTCGCAGATGACACGATACTCTATATGGAAAACCCAAAAGAATCCACTCCCAAACTAATAGAAGTTATAGAGCAATTGAGTAATGTGGCAGGATACAAAATCAATGCTCAGAAATCAGTTGCATTTCTACACACGAATAACGAGACTGAAGAAAGAGAAATTAGGGAATCTATCCCATTTACAATAGCACCAAAAACCATACGTTACCTTGGAATTTACTTAACCAGAGACATAAAGGATCTATATTCTAGAAACTATAAATCACTCTTGAAAGACATTGAGGAAGACACAAAAAGATCGAAAAATATTCCATGCTCATGGATTGGAAGAATTAACATAGTTAAAATGTCCATGCTACCCAGAGCAAGCTACACTTTCAATGCTATCCCGATCAAAATACCAATGACATTTTTCAAAGAACTGGAACAAATAGTCCTTAAATTTGTATGGAACCAGAAAAGGCCCTGCATCACCAAGGAATTGTTGAAAAGGAAAAACAAAGCTGGGGGCATCACAATGCCGGATTTCGAGCTCTACTACAAAGCTGTGATCACAAAGACAGCATGGTACTGGCACAAAAACAGACACATAGGCCAATGGAACAGAATAGAGAACCCAGAAATGGATCCTTGGCTCTTTGGGCAACTAATCTTTGATAAAGCAGGACAAAACATCCAGTGGAAAAAAGACAGTCTCTTCAATAAATGGTGCTGGGAAAATTGGACAGCTACATGCAAAAGAATGAAACTTGACCACTCTCTCACACCATACACAAAGATAAACTCCAAATGGATGAAAGACCTTGATGTGAGACAGGAACCCATCAAAATCCTAGAGGAGAGCATAGGCAGCAATCTCTACGACATCAGCCACAGCAACCTTTTTCATGACCCATCTCCAAAGGCAAGAGAAACAAAAGATAAAATGAACTTGTGGGACTTCATCAAGATAAAAAGCTTCTGCACAGCCAAGGAAACAGTCAAAAAAACTAAGAGGTAGCCCACAGAATGGGAGAATATATTTGCAAATGATGCTACAGATAAAAGACTGGTATCCAAGATCTACAAAGAACTTCTCCAACTCAATACACGAGAAACAAACAAACAAATCATAAAATGGGCAGAAGATATGAACAGACACTTTTCCAATGAAGACATACAAATGGCCAACAGACACATGAAAAAATGTTCAAAATCATTAGCCATCAGGGAAATTCAAATCAAAACTACACTGAGATACCACCTTACGCCAGTTAGAATGGCAAAAAAAGACAAGGCAAGAAACAACAATTGTTGGAGAGGATGTGGAGAAAGGGGATCCTTCCTACATTGTTGGTGGGAATGGAAGTTGGTACAGCCACTCTGGAAAACAGTGTGGAGGTCCCTTAAAAAGTTAAAAATTGAGCTACCCTATGACCTAGCCATTGCACTACTGGGTATTTACCCCAAAGATACAGACGTAGTGAAGAGAAGGGCCATATGCTCCCCAATGTTCATAGCAGCATTGTCCACAATAGCTAAACTGTGGAAAGAGCCGAGATGCCCTTCAACAGATGACTGGATTAAGAAGATGTGGTCCATATATATAATGGAATATTACTCAGCTGTCAAAAAGAACGATTTCTCAACATTTGCTGCAACATGGACGGCACTGGAGGAGATAATGCTAAGTGAAATAAGTCAAGCAGAGAAAGACAATTATCATATGGTTTCTCTCATCTATGGAACATAAGAACTAGGAAGATCAGTAGGAGAAGAAAGGGATAAAGAAAGGGGGTAATCAGAAGGGGTAACGAAGCATGAGAGATTGTGGACTCTGAGAAACAAACTGAGGGCTTCAGAGGGGAGGAGGGTGCGGGAATGGGATAGGCTGGTGATGAGTAGTAAGGAGGGCACATATTGCATGGTGCACTGGGTGTTATACGCAACTAATGAATCATCAAACTTTACATCAAAAACCAGGGATGTACTGTATGGTGAATAACATAATATAATGAAAATATTACTATGGAAAAAAAAGAGTACATGTAAAAGCACTTACCATGGTGCCCAATACAAACGTTTAGTAAGTTATATATGTGGGTGTGGGTGTGGATTTGTTTGTGGATGTTGTGTGGGTGTGTGTATACGTGCATGCCCATACATGCATGCACAGTGAGGTGTTGTTAAATGTGAAAACCTGGCTCCATAAGAAAAAAAATAGTTCTGACTTGTAGTGTTTGTCAATTTCTATTATATAAACACTCCTAGCATGGATGATTTCACGCCAAGAGTGTAATGTCACTATATCCAGAGCTGGGGACAAATGTACACAACTCATTCTCACCGACCACTGTGAGCTGACTTCTGCATACCACTGAATATTATCCATATGGTCATCCATTACAAAATTCAATTATTTTTGTGTATATGTGAATATGTCTTTACATGCCCATGTATACAGTGTACATGTATATAAAACCAAAACACACATAAAAAGACCTAGAGAGATATCCAATGGATGACAGGATTTTCGCCAGGGTAGGAAATGGTAGAGTAGGAAGAGGAGAAGGATAAATAGAACTTTTGTTTTATCAGCTTCATTGACTTGTTCACCTACTGCTTATGTACTTATTGGATCAAATAGGATATATTTCACTAATATTAACACTCAGCTCCAATATGACATAAATAACCAGCTAAATTAGATGTCATCTTACACACACACACACACACACACACACGCACCTCCTAAAAATTATACAACTTACTTTGGCTTCAGTTTCTCCCCTGTGAAGAGTATATAGATGATGGACAGCACTTTGTGATGAAGACCAAGGATGAGTCAGAATTTGGAAGACATGAAAATCATGACCAAGGGTGTCTGTTGTGACTAGAAGCATTCCTGAAAGACATACCAAAAACAGAGTAAAAATAAAAACAATTATGTACGTGGATGAAATATTTTCACAAAGCACTCATTATGCCTTAAAGTATTACCGAAGGAAAAAAATTACCAAAGATGTAAAAAACCTCCCCCGATAAAAAAATGAAAACACAGCATCCTTCCTCTGTATGAACACTAATTGTAAAAGTTTTCTGACGTTCCCATACGACTAGCAGAGAAAGTTTAACCGAGAGTTCACAAGTATTTTAAAACAGCAAATCCGATAACAAAGAATGTGAAAATGAGTTCTCTCCATGGAACTAAAACCTGCTCCCACTTTTTACCATTTCTCAAAACCTGAATTTTAAGTTTCAATTTATCTACTAATCCCCCACCTTAATTCACCAGTTTAAAATGTGTCTCTACCCCGGCATAACATTTATCCAAACTGCCTACAGTATCTCACAGAGCAAGCTTTTAATTTCGACGAATGTCATAGTGAAGAATTCTTTGCCTAATCCATTGTCACAAATATTTTGTTTTCTTGCCAAAATGTCACAATTTTAGATTTTACATACAGGTCTATCATTCATTTTGAGCTAATTTTTGGAAAAAGTATGTGGTATCACACAAATTAATTTCTTTTGCAAATGATGTCCAATTGTTCTAGCAAGATTTCTTCAGGAGACTATTTTTTATCCACTGAATTCTTTATCCTTTATTCTTTATGCATCGTCAACTTGTCAAAGATGTACCAGCTGTATCTTCATAGGTCTTTTTCTGGAAGTATTATTCTAATCCACCAATTTCTGCATCTATATTTTCATTAACAATACACTTTCTTGACTATTGTAACTTTATAGTAAATCTTGAAATCAGGTAAGAACCTTTTCAATATTATTCTGGCTACTCCAATTCCTTTCCAAACACAGAATCAGATTTTTGATATAAAAAAAAAATTCCTAGGACTTTTTGGGGAGGATTATATTAAGTCTATAAATCCATCTGAGGGTGATGGACATCTTAACAATATTGAGTCTTCTGATCTATGAACACTTCACATTTCTTGATACATGTCTTGACTTTTTTTTCCCTTGTTCAGCACACAAATTGTAAATATATTTTCTTGGATCCATTATAAATGGTACTCTTTATTTTATCTCAATTATCGACTTTTCCGTGCTGGTATATTTCCCGACATATAACTGACCTTTTTTATATTCTGCCAGTTCTAGGGAGGGATTTTTTGTAGATTACATAGAATTTTCCTTACAAACTATCAGGTAGTATGGGAACAGACATAATTTTATTTCTTCCTTTCCAAACTACATGCCTTTTTTTTCTTCACTTACCACATTTGCTGAGGAAAACAGGACTGGTGAGAAGCAATAGTCTTGCCTTCCAAATTTTAGGAGAAAGCATTCAATCTTTAAGTAGGATATTAGCTGTAGGATTTTTTATAAATGCCCTCTAACAACTTAAGGATGTTCCTTTCTACTCCTAGTCTGTTGAGAGCTTTTATAACGAACTAATGTTGAATTTTGTCCAGGGTTTTACACCTGTGAAATGATTATGAGGTTTTCTTCTTTACTCAATTAATATGGTGAATTTTACTAATGAATGGTTATCAAATGTCAAACAAGCCTTGCATTCCTAGGATAAGCTCCACCTGGTCAAAATCCTTTATTATATGCTGCCCTATTCAATTAGCTAATTTAAGATTTTCATGATGTGTTCCTGAGGGAGATTTGTTTGTAGGTTTCTAATCATGTGTTTGACTGTTTGGGGAATCAGGGTGAAGCTGGTCCTGTTGTGAAATGTCCCTTATATTCTTATTTTCTAGAAGAGATTGGGGGACACTGCTATTATTTCTTACTTAGACGTTCAGTAGAATTTGCCGATGAAACTATGCGGACCTTTTTATTGTTGAACACTCCGAAATCTTTTTAATTTCTTTGTAATTTAAATTTTATTATTTTAAAATGGAAAATTTGGGTGTTGCATTTAAATGTTCTTCTTGGGTGAATTACTCTCTGTAACTCAAGGAAATAGCCTTTATTAATATCTGTAGGGTCTTTGGTGATATCTACTTTTTCATTGAGATTATCAACAATTTGTCTTCTCTCTTTTTTTTCTTGGTCATTCTGGCTATAAGTTTTCAAGGAAATCTATTTTGGGTGTCACTAACTTTCTTTTTTCTTTTCTTTTCTTTTTTTTAAAGATTTTATTTATTTAGGGGTGCCTGAGTGGCTCAGTCGTTAAGTGTCTGCCTTTGTCTCAGGTCATGATCTCAGGGTCCTGGGATGGAGTCCCACATCAGGCTCCCTGCTCAGCAGGAAGCCTGTTTCTCCCTCTCCCACTCCCCCTGCTGGTGTTCCCTCTCTCACTCTCTCTGTCAAATAAATAAATTCTTTAAAAAAATTTTTTTAAAAAGAATTTATTTATTTGAGAGACAGAGAGAGAATGAGATGGGGGAGGAGCAGAGGGAGACAGAGACTTCCCACAGACCAGGGAGCCCGACAAGGGACTCAATTCCAGGACCCTGAGATCATGACCTGAGCCAAAGGCAGACGCTTAATGACTGCGCCACCCAGGCGCCCCAACTGTCACTGATTTTCTTTTTTCAATTTCATTGTTTCTCCTACATTTCTCCTTCTGCTATTATTTCCTTCATTCTCCTTGCTTTAGTTTTATTTGCTCTTTCCTTTTTCAACTTTTTTTTTTTTAACTCACATGAACTCACGACCCCGAGATCAAGACCTGAGCTGAGATCAAGAGTCAGATGCTTAACCAACTGAGCCACTGAGGCATCCCTTTTTTCAACTTTTTTTTTTTTTTAAGATTTTTATTTATTTATTTGACAGAGAGAGACAGCCAGCAAGAGAGGAAACACAAGCAGGGGGAGCGGGAGAGGAAGAAGCAGCCTCCCAGTGGAGAAGCCTGATGTGGGGCTCGATCCCAGAACGCTGGGATCACGCCCTGAGCCGAAGGCAGATGCTTAACGACTGCGCCACCCAGGCGCCCCGTTTTTTAACTTTTTTAAAAAAAAATTTTATTTATGTATTTGTCAGAGAGAGAGCGCGGGCACATGCACAAGCAGGGGGAGCGGTAGGTAGAGGGAGAAGCAGACTCCCCACTGAGCAAGGAGCCCAATGCAGGGCTCAATCCCAGGACCCTGAGATCATGACCTGAGCCGAAGGCAGACACTTAACTGACTGAGCCACCCCGGCGTCTCTTTTTTCAACTTTCTTAAGGTGGAAGCTTAGATCACTGTTTCAGGAAATTTCTTCTTTTTCAGAGTAAGCATATATTGGTATAAATTTCCCTATAAACCTGCTTTAAAAGGGAATGAATTCCAGGGCACCTGGGTGGCTCAGTCAGTTAAGCATCTGTCTACCTTCAGTTCAGGTCATGATCCCAGGGTCCTGGGATCGAGCCCCACGCTGGGCTCCCTGCCCAGCGGGAAGCCTGGTTCTCCCTCTCCCTCTGCCTGCTGCTCCCCCTGCTTGTGCGCTCTCTCTCTCTCTCTCTCTGCCAAATAAATAAAATAAACTCTAAAAAAAAGTGTTTTAAAAAAGGAATGAATTCCAAAATTTTTATACTGTCTTTTTTTGGATTCCATTCTAAACGTTTTCTAGATATTTCCTCTTTACTCATGGGATATTTAATATGTTGTTGAGTTTTTCCAAGTATGTGGGTATTTTTCAGGTGTTTTTCACATACTGATTTTTAGTTTAATTCCATGACAAGGAATTTGTTAAACCTTGTTTTATATCTGAGACTAGACTGCAGTGACTGTTCCACACACACTTGAACACCTGCAGTGTTACAAAGGTCAGTTAATTCAAGTTTATTGATAGTGTTGTTAGGATCTTCAATATTCTTACTGATTGATTGCCTGCTTTCTTGTTCTACCACTGAACAGAACTTAACATCTCCAAGTATAATCGTGGATATGTTTTTTTTTTTCCAGTTATATAAGCTCCCTAAATTTTAGACCTTTTTTTTTTTAATTCCATACACATTTAGGATTACTAGGACTTCTTGGTGAACCTCTTTTATTTTGATGTCCCATTTTAACCCTGGTATTTTCCTTGTTCTGAAGCCTACTTTTTCTGATACTGATACCATCACTCTTGCTTCATTCTGATTGGTGCACACATGGTATATACTTTTCCATTCTTTCACTTTTACAATCAATATAATAGTACTTAAAATGACTTTGTTTTAGACAATAATGGAGGTCTAATTTGGGATTTTTTTAAATCCAATTCTGGACTTTTTAAATTTGTGTTTGTAGTTCATTCACATTTAGCCTAACTTACTGGTAGGGTTGAGTTTATAGTTACCATTTTTTTTTTTTCTGATGGTCGTTTTTGTTGTTTCTCTGTTGTTTCCGTTTTTCTAGATAACTTCAATACTTTAAATATCCAATTTTAATTTTTCTATTAGCTTTTTAAATATCTCTCTTTAAGTTTCTCTTGGTTGTTCCAGGAACTATAATACACATATCTAAATTTGTGCGTGTTTGTTTCTATTTTGTCCAGAATTTATATTTGTTTTCTGTGGGAGAATGGTTTATCAGCTTACTCTGCTATGCCAAAAGCACAATGACACTTTTTTTAACTCTTAAAACTTCTCTTGGTTGAAAAAAAGATATGAAAGAATAGTAAGCACTAGTGGGAAGATAAGGTAGACATTTAAATAGAAAGATGAAGTATATGTGAGTTTCCTATCTACTTGGCTAATATAAGGTACAGCTCTAGTCACTACGTTAAATGAAAAAATACCATACTAGATGCCAGTGTCCTATTTCCAAGAGAATACATTTTAGATGATGAAAAGTGTCATTTATTGAGATCTACTTCAAACGTGTAACAGTTTATATAACATTGCCTCCCACTCTGCAACCAGCTATGGTCATGAGGTCACTGACATATTTTATATTCTTTCCATATTATTGTTGTTATCCAAACAATAAATTTCTAAGGTTGGGCATGAACACTTAGTTGTCCTTTTGTGGACAATACGTCTTCACTCCTCCTACTTTTTGCTGAGCTACACTAAGTCTGAATTATCACAATTCTGCTACTATGTTTTGATTTCACTTTTCCATGACAAAATGACTTTCTGCATGTGAGAAACAATTCAATGGAAACATTCTGACAGGAAAATGATGAACTTATAGTTACAATACAAATATATGACTCACCTACTGAAGATAAACGTTATTTCTTTTAGAATCATATCAATATTTTATTCAAAATAAGCACTCCATCCAGTAAAAGTCCCCATCAGCCAAATCAAGACAATTACTGTTCCACATATAAATGATAATCACAAATGAACACTTTTCAATAGGCTCCCAGGCTTTCAAACTGACATGAACATTTGTCTAGTATCTTTTTTTTTTTTTTAAGATTTTATTTATTTATTTGACAGAGAGAGACAGCCAGCGAGAGAGGGAACACAAGCAGGGGGAGTGGGAGACGAAGAAGCAGGCTCATAGCGGAGGAGCCTGATGTGGGCTCGATCCCATAATGCCGGGATCACACCCTGAGCCGAAGGCAGACACCCAACCGCTGTGCCACCCAGGCGCCCCCATTTGTCTAGTTTCTAATATGTAAAACAAATTCAGATTTTTAGAGAAATCGGCCACTGAAAATTTATCTTATTATCTTCTGTGTATCCTATTTCAAAAGTTTTCTTTTGAGCACCTGTGTGGCTCAGTCAGTTAAGCGGCTGCCTTCGGCTCAGGTCATGATCTTGGGGTTCTGACAACCAGCCCTGCATAGGGCTCCCCCCTCAGCGGGCAGTCTGTTTCTCTCTCTACTTTTGCCCCTCCCCCTGCTCGTGCTCGCTCAAGCTCTCTCTCTCTTAAATAAATTTTTTTAAAAGTTTCCTTTTTCCACTTCCCATGTAAATGTGGCTTCTATAATCCACCAATGAGCTCACTTTTTTTGACAAAACTTTAAAATTAAAAAAACAAAAAAAAAATCGAAGGAGCAGAGAGGAAAGGAAGAAATAAATAACTAGTACAGTATCATACAATCATGTGCTTTCTTTTAATTTATAATTTCCTCTTTTGCACATATTCTGCTGGAAGAAATGACAAGCTTTTTTTTTTTCTTCTACAAAACAACTTAAAAAGCCGATATACATAAAAGGAAAAACTCGTACAGAGTAGACTGTGGCTTGAGAACTATTTATGCAGCATCAGAAGACTAAACCAGACTCTAGCCTGGCCATAAACTAAACCCACGCCCCAAATGAGGTGCCAAGCCACAAAAAGCATTTGCGTCATCTGGGAATACAAGGAAAAGAAGGACTTCTAATTATAGGGCCTGGAAGCGGAAGCTTAGAGTGATTAGCTGTTTAGGCGCTGCTGTGTGTTTATCTGGAAGCTTCCTCTCCCTCACTCTCAGCCTCAAGTTTGATAGATGAGCGTTAGCATCGGAGGGTGGGGACTGAAGCTGCTGATGGTACATGGCGTTCTCCAAAATCTGAGGGAGCTGGAGACTGAACATTAAGGCTTTTGCGGCCTCATAAGAACATAAATCTTTTCAACTGGGCGTCAGCTGGTTAGCCTAAAAGGCAAAATTAAAGAGTAGCAAACCTCCACTGGGCATATGCTATAAAATCTTGGAAACATGAGTAGGTATGTCTTTTTTACCATATCCTATTTATAACACCTCCCTAATTGTATGGTTCTTTATCACGTGCACACATATGAATTGGAAAACAAATTACCAGCTATTCACACTCTCTTCCAAAAAGAAATAAAAACACTGATATGCTGGGGGCAGACAGAAATCATTACAAGAATTCAAAATATATCACTCATAAAGTAATTTGACATTTTGGTATGAATTCTTGTGAATTTAATACTTCCCCATCAATACGTGTACAGATTAAAACTTACAAATTATTTAATTATCTTTTAAGTTACTAGTCAAATTTGTAAACATAAAAGCAGAAAAACAAAACCCCGGTTCTGATCAAATTCTTTTAGGTCTTCAAATTACATAAAACCACAATAATAACCTATGAAGATCTGATTAATAAAACTTTTAAACTGACTGTGAATACTTGAAAACAATGGTCTCAAAACTTCCCTGTGGGCAGCATCAACGTTAGCACATTTCGTAAGCTGCTTGAAGATGCTGATAATCAAACCCCTCGCTGTATTTTTCTACATTTGTGGCCCAGGATATATTAAGTCTTTCTTAAATTGAAGCTCAAAATCACTGTTAAAAGCGCTGCAGCACAAGAAGACATCCAAATGGCCAACAGACACATGAAAAAGTGCTCAACATCACTTGGCATCAGGGAAATACAAATCAAAACCACAATGAGATACCACCTCACACCAGTCAGAATGGCTAAAATTAACAAGTCAGGAAACGACAGATGTTGGCGAGGATGCGGGAAAAGGGGAACCCTCCTACACTGTTGGTGGGAATGCAAGCTGGTGCAGCCACGCTGGAAAACAGTATGGAGGTTCCTCAAAAAGTTGAAAAATTAAAGCTATGCTATGACCCAGCAATTGCGCTACTGGGTATTTACTCCAAAGTTACAAATGTAGTGATCCGAAGGGGCACATGTACCCCGATGTTTATTTTATAGCAGCAATGTCCACAATAGCCAAACTATGCAAAGAGCCTAGATGTCCATCGACAGATGAATGGATAAAGAATATGTGGTATATATACACAATGGAATATTATGCAGCCATCAAAAATGAAACCCTGCCATTTGCAACAACGTGGATGGAGCTAGAAGGCATTATGCTAAGCACAATATGTCAATCAGAGAAAGACAATTATCATATGATCTCACTGGCATGTGGAATTTAAGAAACAAGGCAGAGGATCATAAGGGAAGAGAGTAAAAAATGTAACAAAATGAACCAGAGAGGGAGACAAACCATAAGAGACTCTTAATCTCCGGAAACAAACTGAGGGTTACTGGAGGGGAGGGGGGGTGAGAGGGCTGGCGTGGTTGAGTGATGGACATTGGAGAGGGTATGTGTTGTGAGGAGTGCTGCTAATTTTAAGACTGATGAATCATAGACCTGTACCCCTGAAACAAATAATACATTATATGTTAATTAAAAATTTTTAAAATTTTTAAAAAGCACTGCAGTACACACTGTCAAACACACAAAAGACATGATTCATTTTATCCCTTCCTAAAGTTGCATATATCCACAACCCAAAAATTAGACCAAAATCTCTGATATGGTTCTTACTCATCTGCTCCATGTAGGAAAATCTAAACTCAATCATTGGTTTTCTAGCTCACTTATTTCATAACTTACTATTTCTATCTTCTTGCGTTTTTAGGAGTTTCAAGTTAAGTGTCCTAACATCTTCATTGGAATAATTAGTTTGTTTTCTTCCTTTCACTTTGCATCATGCAATATTTAGGGTTCTGAAGACATCTTTGGCCATAACCAATGGGTTTTCATATTAAATACTCTAATATCCATTATTTTCAATAGTCTTTTCATCCAAGAGACATATAGCAAAGTGGTTCACATCTATGTGTTTTTATTTTTCCAAGTGGGTGAATACATTTTTTGGTCGGAGGCTAAAACAGTTTTTAAGGTTTATTAATCTTTATTAATATATAACTTATTTACAATAAATGTACTCATTTTAATACAGTTTGATGAGTCTGACAAGTATATACACCTATGCTACTGGCAGCATCAAGATGGAGCACATGCGAAAAAATTCCCTTGTGTCCACTTGCAGTCCATCCCCTCCCCATTGCGTGGCCCCAGGTGACCACTGATTGGCTTTCTGTCATTGTGAATTAATATCGCCTACTTTAGAATTCCATGTAAATGGATACACACAATATCTTGTTAACCCTACTGCTGTGGCTAACAGTACTACATTTGTTTATTTATATTACTGGGCCGTATTCCCTTATATAGATATATGATCATTTATATATCCATTCAGTAGTTGTTTCTAGTTTTTGGCTATTGTGAAACAAACTCCTAGTAAGATTCAAGAACAAGTCTCTGTATGAACGCATGTTTTTATTTTTCTTAGGTGAATATGTAGGAATAGAACTGCTGGCTCATATGTATGTTTAACTTGATTAAAAAAAAAAAAAACTTTGAAAATGTTTACCCAAAGTGGCTCTATCATTTTAACTTTCCCATGAGCTCCATAACTCATTAGCATTTGGTACTGTCAGTCTTTTAAAATTCTCATCATTATGGTGAGTATTTGGTGATTTCTTATGGTTTTAGTATGCCATATTCCTTGATGATCAGTGATGTTGATCAACTTTTCATGTGTTAAATGGCTATTTGCATATTTTCTTTTGTGACATGATTGCTCAAAACATTTGCCTATTTTTAATTGTTTTGTCTATATATTTATATATACGATATATGACTATAAACAGATATGATACTTTCTCCCAATTTATGGCACCCCACTTCATTTTCTTAACCATATCCTTCCCAAGGTCCTTAATACAATGAAGGCCAGTTTTATGGTTTGTGTTTTTGTTATCCTACCTAAAACATGTTTCTCTATCCCTCTTGGGTCACAATGATATAATCCTTTTGTTTTCTCTTTGAAGGTTTATAGTTTAAGCTTTTAAATTAAGTCTATGATCAATTTAGAGTTCATTTTTGTGTATGTTAAGTAAAAGTTTATTTTTTTCCCAAGTGGATATCCCAGTTGTTCCAGCACCATTGTTGAGACAACTATACT
Source organism: Ursus americanus (assembly GCF_024610735.1). NCBI lineage: Eukaryota > Metazoa > Chordata > Mammalia > Carnivora > Ursidae > Ursus > Ursus americanus. The sequence continues at coordinate 33,819,593 of NC_142149.1, forward strand.
ATCCACATTGAATTACTTTATTTTGGTCAGCTATCAAGTGACCATGTGCATGTGATCAATTTTTGGATTCTATTCCATCCATCTATAACTATATTTGCCTCAAACCATCCTTTCTAGATTACTATACGTTTAGAGTAGGTTACTCACCTTTTTCCAGATTGATCTGACTATTGTAGATCCTTTGAATTTCTATATAATTTTAGAATAAGCTTGTGTTGATTACTTTTGGTTTAACCATTCATTATTTAAAAAGTGAAACATTAGTGGACAATATTAACACAAAACACTAATAGGATATCAAGGCATAAAGTGATTAAATATTTTTATAAAATATAATTTTCTTTCATAACTGAATGATTTTTCTTACCCGATCATATTGTACTATCACAACATGGAGGGTCCTTACAATGACAAAAATGTAAAATTTTTAGATAAAGTAGAAGAACTGGGAAGATAAGGAAGTATTGTTTGGGAAGATTAATTTGACTCTTAACTTTATTCAGGACAACATATCATACAATTGCAGAATTTTATAACTCGAAGGGCCTTAGAAATAGCATGCCTGACTTCAATTAATAGATATGATTATTGAAACCCAAAGACAGTGATAAAACCAAATTTAAAAGTCTAAAAAGGGTTAGCTTGTGTTGTCTATTATTAGTATCAATACAACATTACTGTCCCGAGAGAAAAATTATAAACACAGATACACACACACACATACAACTATCACAGACAATCGTTGCTAAAAGTTCATAATAAAATACATTTCAAATTGAGGTTAATAGAAATTTGGTAGAAGAGAGGGAGAAGAAAGTGAAATATCATGAAAAGCAGAAGAAAGAGGAAGAAGTAAAGAGGATATGATGCAGATCAGTCTGCTTGGAACGGATATTTTATGTATTTAGGACTATAATATATAATTTGAAAGGTAAATTTGGAAATTAGGTATTTCCAAAGGAATGCCATTCAATGTACTTCAGAGATGTGTAAAACAGAACTTTTTAACTTTTTGGGTAGAGCTCATACAGGGGTGTGTGTGTGTGCACTCACCAAGCTATATACTTAACATTCATGCAATCTACATTATATAAGCTACAGTTCAATAAAAATGAAGACAAACCAAAACAAAAATAAGGGTAAGAGCACAAGATAAAATCGGTGGTTTTTTGGAGAGTGAATGAATGGAGAGAGAAAGAAAAAACAGATACTAAACAGAGCAGTTAGAAAGTTAAAATCCTATCCCTATGGGGCAGGGGAGGTGGGAGACACAATAAAACCTAAAACACAGCAGCCAGAAGGGGATGCATAAGAAATACAGATACATGGTGAGGGGTCAAGAAAGAGGTCAATGAGTCTCAGATGTGCAGCTTGGCCAAATGGGTGGTCAAAGCACCACAAAGCATGTATTCCAGAGCATATATATGACACTCTACAGACTTCAGTCAAGGTTCTAGCAGGGGAGATCAAAAACTATGTAACAAATAATTATTAGATGAAAAATAAAAGTGTTCATCGTTTAGCATTTTTATTTTGGGTATATTTGCAAATATGTCAAATATTACAAAATAACCAAGTGTCTCTGGAAATTAGACTTCATTACCTATCTGCACTATTTCAAAACATGACTTCTTAATTATGTTTCAGAAAGAGTATTTTAAGAACAACCGCTGACATACAACAACGATTACTGGGCGGGCAGGCATTCTTTGCACAACCTCACTCTACATATCTGTATCTATATACATCAGTGTAATGGCTTCTTAGCCCATCAGAAGGATATGGCTTGTGGGGTGCCTGGGTGGCTCAGTCTGTTAGGCGTCTCTTCATTTCAGCTCATGCCATGATCTCAGGATTGTGAGATCGAGCCCTGTGTCAGGCTCTGCTTGAGGTCCTTTCCCTCTCCCTCTCTTCTGTTCCTCCCCCCACTCTCTTTTTCTCTCTCTCAAATAAATATCTTTAAAAAAAAAAAAGAAATGACTTGAATAAAGAGACCAAAAACCACCACCACCATCAAAAACTTCCCACAAAACAATCAAAGCAACAAAAGGAAAACCACAAGATCAGTTCATCTTAAATAATAATCGTATTCTCTTCTATACTGTTGGGACTCTAAACTGGTTTTTTGGTAAAACTCATTAACTCTGAACACTGATATGGACTACTGTTTTTACATGTTTCTTTACATCGTCCATTCCCACATCCAGTTCGCATTCTCATCCCTTCCCACCATAAGTACCCACCCTATTGGATGTAATGTATGTCCTTTGAAATATATGTATCCTTGAGAAATATTTGTACTGTTTTCAGAGCAATGTTCAAAATAATGAACATAGGCAAGAGTATAGACAAATCTGAATGAGAACACTGAAACAAGCCTGAATCCAGGGGACGGCCAGAGCATTCTAGAGGAGAGGAAACAGGAAGGGACCACAAATACTCAAGTACCTCACTGCTGAACAATCAGTAAAGTTGTCCTGATAAGCAAAAGCTTAATTCACCCTTGGCAACTCTGCATGTATGCACTTGGCTATAGATTTTTTTACCTTCTTCAAAATTTAATACTGGGTTTCTACTGCTATAGTTACATCTGTTACAGGTAGCTATAGTGTTGCAGGTATGTTACAGGTAGCCATAGTGTTACAGGTATGTGTGTGTATGTATGTTTTCTTCACATATTGCATGGCATACATGTATGTATTCACATCTTTCATTAGTTGGTTTAGTGCTAATTGAGCACCTTTGCTTAATTAACTAGAAATACTATGGCAGTCATGGTGGGGAAGGAGAAGGGCTCCTCCTTACTAATGGACACCCAGGACCTGGGACCACATTAGGACTTTCATGGGCTTTGGGCATTTTTGCCTTTATGGTCCCCCTCTTCAATGAAAAAATATTTATAATTATATTTTATGGTTACAGTTGTTCGTTTTAAACATATATTAAAGTATCCCATTAGCTTAAAAGTTTAATTTGTTTTTTGTTTGGTTGGTTGGTTTTGGATTTTTTTGCTTGTTTGTTTTGTTTTGTTTTTGCTTTTAAAAGGAATGAAACACTTTGGTGGAACCACAATACTAGCATGGGCCCTGGGTATCATGCCTACTGCACTTTACGGTAAGTCAAACCTGCAAAGTCACCACTCCCATACAAGTCCTGTGCCACAAGGAACACAGAGCAGAGACCACATTCTTCAGGGAGTAATCCATTACATGAGTAAAACACGTCATTTTATGAGATGACGACAGAGGAGAGCAACTACAAATCTAGAATGGAAACATCTCCTTCTTCGGGGAAAAAAAAAGCAATAAACTCTTCAAGCTGCCTTTGCACTGTTAGTGATATAGCATGAGTGACAAGCAGTAATAAACCAGAAGCTGTCAGATGAGAGGAAAAATCTGAAGCCACATGATTCTGTAGATCTGTGAGGCGTTGCAGATGTTAACAAAAATCAGGACAAGGTATTTTTTCTGACCATTCACTGTGATCAATGGGGAAAACTCTGTGCAAAAGAAAAAAAAAATCCAACCTAAACTTTTTTAATGATTAACCCAAGACCACCATCACCTTTCAATATATAGCATTCAATTAACCAGAAAAATTTCAAGTCTGTTAAAGATGCAGTCAAGCATCCAAAGAGGTACATGTTTAATCTACTTTACTATAGACCCAACATTCATTTTCCTCTTATTAATGGATGGAAAAGCAATTTCCCTGCCAAGGAAGGGCAATTATTTAAAATGTAGATGTGCTGTACTTCACAGCTCTCAGCTCCTCAGCTGGCAGAAATAACGCCTCTGGAAAACAGATCAATTATTTACCAAATTAAAGACAACAGGTCTGTTTTAGAAATGCCAGGCTTACTGCAGACAGCTGAATATTCTGTTTCTAATTTCCAATTTTTAATTAATAAAAAATATGTGTCTTCTTTCATGTCAAAGACAATATACTTAGTAATATGCCAATCTAGTGTGCTTTATTACATAAATATGATGCAGTTTCCACAAGATATTTTTAATATATATGCTATATATCTCAGTCTTAAGTTTATGTGATATGTTTCTTCATTTAATACAATTTGCCATCAGGGATCACTCCCACAATTTAGGGGAAAAGACAATTCTTGCTCAAACCACAAATGAGAAATAACTTGGTTTCATTCAACAAATGAGTAATTACATTGAATTAATGCCTTCTCTCTGCCCTGCCATAGTTTTCCCATGATTATAATGAGAGAAAAATAATTAATGTAATTATTCAGTGTATAGTTACTTACCATCAACTATGTGAAAATTACCAGGCTAATAATAAATAATACCTGGAGACAAAATACCTCTAACAGAAAACATGTTGAAAGGATACTCTCTATGGGTGTACACAAATTTAAACTAGGATAACGTAGGTTAATAATAATAAAAACAATGCCAGCTAAATTTTGTGAGGCCTCACTATGTTTTGGGTATTATTTTAGGCCCCATTATTATCCCTCATTTCATTGATGAGAAAACTGAAGTTCTGAAGGTGATCCAAGCAGATTAGGTAACTTGCCCAATTTAGTGACAAGGTGGGGTGGGGGGAACATGACATTTTGTTTAGAGTCAGGCAGGTCTTCACAAAATGATATTTAAAGTGGGACTCAAGAGTTACCTAAATAGGAGTTACCCCAGTAAAAGAGGATTTCAGGCAGAGGAAAAATGATGTAACATGTTTAAGGAGCTGAAAAACAGTGCGGCTAAATGTTGGGAGGGAAAAGGTAGCAGCACAGGTTGAAGCCGTAAAGTTGTGCTGGGCTATAATACTTGTAGACAGCACAACACAAGATGAAAGTATCATTAACATTTAACATTTCTTACAAAATATTTGGGTATCTTAAAATGGAAGTAAACACATGGAAAAAGTATGATGCAACAATCATACACAGAAGAACCTAGAATTGGGCTGTGACTAAAGAAGATTTTTTAAAAACTAAGAGTAACTGAATGATTCTTACATGGACTGTTATGAACTCAGTATTTGTGCAGCCCCCAAATTCCTATATTGAAACTCTTAAAAACCCAGCCTATATTTGGTGATGGGGTCTGTCAGCTCTCTTCCTTTGTTCACAGCTTTTAGCATTATTAATCTTTTTTTAAAAGATTTATTTTTTTGAGAGAGAGAGAGAGCATGTGAAGTATTGTGATAGGGTGAGACCCTGATCTGATCTGATTAGCGTACTTATAAGAAGGGCCATCACAAACCCTTGTACACAACTGGTGGAAATGCAAATTGGTGCAACCACAGTGAAAAACAGTATGGAAGTTCCTGAAAAAAATTAATAATAGAACACCCATATGATACATGGACCCCTATGTGTAATGCAGCATTAGTTATAACATATTACAACAGCCAAGATGTGGAAGCAACCTAAGTGTCCATCAATACATGAATGGGTAAAGATGTTATATATATTTATATATATAATGAGGAATACTACTCAGCTATAAAAAAGAATGCGATTTTTGCCATTTGCAACATGGATGGAGCCAGAGGGTTATTATGCTAAGTGAAGTCAGAAAGAGAAATACCATATATCCCACTTAAATGTGGGATCTAAAAAAATGAAACAAATGAACTAATAAACAAAAAACAGACTCTTAAATACAGAGGACAAACTGATAGTTGCCAGAGGGGAGGGGAGGAGGATGAGCAGAAGAGATAAAGGTTAAGGGGTATAAACTTCCAGTTATAAAATAAATAAGTCAGGGAGATAAAAAATACAGCATAAGCAATACAGTCAATAATATTGTAATAACGTTGTATGGTGACAGATGGTGACTATACTTATCATGGTGATCACGAAGGTATAGAATTGTCAAACCAAGATGTTACACGCCTGCAACTAACATAACATTGTATGTCAATTACACTTCACTTAAAAAAAATAAAAGAGGACAAAAATAAAAATAAATAAAAATTTTAAAAGACAGAAAGAGACCCCAGAACTAGCTTTCTTTCTCTCGCTCCCTGATCCCTTGCACCAAAGAAAGGCCATGTGGAGACACATTGAGAAGGTGACTATTTGTTAGCCAGGAAGAAACACCTCACTAGAAACCAAATCAGCTGGAACCTTGTTCTTGGACCTCCAACCTCCAGAACTGTGAGAAAAAAAACAATCTGTTGTTTAAGGCACCCAATCTACAGTATTTTGTCACGGCAGCCCAAGCTAATACATGTACACAGGCTACTGTCCACATCTAGTGTCCTTGAGAACATTTTACCTTCTCCAATGACCAGCAAAGAGGATTTAGGGTTGAATTTCTAAAATCAAGAGACTGCTGTTCTTACCCTATAACGAAAACAAAACCGATAAAAAAATCAAAACTAAAGTTTTTTTTTAATCTACTTGTAAGTTCAATACAAAAAACATAAATAAAAGTAGTTTCTATTACATCAGGCAGAACAGCAGAAGGAAGAAAAATCCACAATATGTGAGATAAGAAGAACTGAGCAACCTTTTCAAAAACTTCCAATGGCTCCATTTGAGCTGACACCACAAATTAGAATGCTGCCCCCAAAAAGTGCAACTCTGTACCCAACTAATTGAGGGATAAAGATTAATAACGCTAAATGGAGCACTTGGGTGGCTCAGTTAAGCATCTGCCTTTGGCTCAGGTCATGATCTTGGGGTCCTGGGATCGAGCCCCACCATGCTCAGTGGTGGGGTCTGCCTCTTCTCTCCCTTCCTCTGTATACATGCTCTCTCTCTCTTTCAAAAAAATAAATCTTTTAAAAAAGATTAATAATGCTAAAAGCTGTGAACAAAGGAAGAGAGCTGACAGCTGCTAGCAAATAAATAGACAACTGTCAAGCAACCTATCCTATCTAGTTGAAACATTCCTGAAAATTATGGGCAAAATATAGATATTCCCATACAAAAAAAAACTAAAAACTCATTTTCATCAGAGAATCCAGAAAGAGCCCACAGAACTACGTTACTGTAATGAGAAAAATGCAAAAGAAATTCAATGGAGAAAAGAATCTTGAAAGGATCTTGAAAAAATGAAGTATTGTTTTTTACACAGCCAAAAAACAAAAACCAAAAAAACCCAAATGAACCATGACCTAATCCAAAACATTATACAAAAACTAACACAAAATGGGGAACCTGGGTGGTGCAGTTAGTTAAGTGTTCAGCTCTTGAATTGGCTCAGGTCATAATCTAAGGGTCATGAGATCAAGCCCTGCACCGGGCTCTGTGCTAAGCATGGAGCCTGCTTAAGATTCTCTCTCCCTCTGCCCCTCCCCCCAAAAAAACTAACAGAAAATGGATACATTTAAATATAAAATGTAAAACCAGAAAACTATTAGAAAATCACATAGGAGGGGCGCCTGGGTGGCGCAGTCGTTAAGCGTCTGCCTTCGGCTCAGGGCATGACCCCAGCGTTCTGGGATCTAGCCCCACATCGGGCTCCTCCGCTATGAGCCTGCTTCTTCCTCTCCCACTCCCCCTGCTTGTGTTCCCTCTCTCACTGGCTGTCTCTCTCTGTCAAATAAATAAATAAAATCATTAAAAAAATAAAGAAAATCACATAGGAGAAAAATCTTCAGGCCCCAGATTGGTGCACATTTTCTGGCATGAACACGAAAACCCAACTGATGTTTTTTTTAATTGGAATTGACAAAAAGTAAAAATTTTGTTCTGCAAAAGTTCCTGCTAAAAAGATAAAAATACAAGCTCCTCACTGGGAAAAAAAATTTCCAAATCACCTCTCTTACCCATATCTAGTATTCATAAAATAAAAAAATGGTGAGAACAGCAAATACCAGCAAGGATGTGGAGAAAGCACGTCTAGGGGATTAAAGGAAAGTATGAGAACTATGTCTCACCAAGTAGAGGATATCAATAAAGAGATAATATTATAAAAAAGAAACAAATAGAAATTCTAGAGTTCAAAAGTACAATAACTTCAACAGAGGGACTCAAATAGCAGATTTGAACTTGGCAGAAGAAATCAACTGAGATTATCTAGTTTGAGACAAAAACAATGAAGAAAAATGAATAGAGCCCCCGAGACCTGTAAGACACCACCAAAAAGATTATCGATGAGTAACAAAGAAGAAAAAAGAGGCAAAAAAATGTTTAAAGAAATAATAACTGAGAAGTCCTAAATATGATGAAAAACATTTAGGCAATGAAACTATTCAGTAAGATACTACAAAGGTAGATATATGTCAATATTAATTTGTCAAAACACAGAGAATGTGTGAACACCAAGAGGGAACCCTAAGTTAAACGACAGATTTTGGTTCATAATGATGTGTCAATGTAGGTTCATCAACTCTAAACTACCACTACGGTGTGGAATGTCAATACTATGGGCAGTTTGGGGTGAGGGCAGGATTATATGAGAGTTCTCTGTACTTTCCAATTTTGCTGTGAACCTGAAACTCCTCAAAAAAATAAAGTTCATCAATTAAAAAAAAAAAAAAAAAAGCTCCCTAGAAAACATTACTCATTGTGTATCTAAATTACTGAAAGGAACAAATTTACACCACCCATAGTGAAATCTGCCCAGATCTAAGCACTGGAGGCCTCTCTGGCACTTCCAACCAAATAATAAATGTTGCCATTAAAATATTTGTTTTAATTCAGGACTCAGAGTCACAGCTAATAAACAAGAATGGGAAGGAGAAACTGAAAAACAAACTGCGTGCAGCTGCTGAACTAGAAGTTTCACAACGCTATTTAATGGCAGCCCTTATTTTCTTTGCTGAATAGGCCCCATACGAGACCGAATGGCACACCACCCGGTCAAACAACCTACATTTGCTCCGTAATTCACTTTGGAGTGTTATTTCGTCATGTACATTTTACATTGCTTTCAAAATTTCTCAGAAGGTGGACAACAGGTCTGGTTTCTTCTTGAATTCTGATGTATGTCCAGGACATTTTAATAATTCTGTCATCCAAAAATATGCCTTTCTAAAAAAAAAAAAAAAAGACTAAGAAATTTATGTATATTCTTAAGTATAATAAGGATATGTTCAGGTAAAGCGGTTAGAGAAAGATAAGGTTTAAAAACAAAAACACACCATCAACATTTTTGTTATGTTTTGTTTTGCCTTTTTTTTTTTTTCCACGAACTTCCCTAAACTTGTAAAAAGTATCCTAACAAGCACTATTGTTATTATTGGCCACACTACATACCCCATGAAAAAGCCTTTAACCAAATAAAAGAATTATTGGAGGAGCAAAACTGTTAAAACTTACTGATATAAATAAATTTAGAGGCACGTATGGATACATGTAAAGAAAAACTGAAGGTGTTACTACAGGATCTACAAGTCATATTTTGAAAAGGCCAATTTAAGTAAAAAAATCATGAGTACTGTATTAAGGCCCACTTAAATTACATACCTTTCTACAAAATACCAACTGATAAAAGTTCAGAAGCTAGTAAAACTAATTCAACCAGAGAACAGAAAACTGTCCCATTTTATAACATAAGTAAATTTATTGGGGTGGTTAAAGATGAATAGAAAATACAACATTTGATCTCCCAAAAATATTTTTTAAAACCGTAACATAGATAACTAAAGGGGAAATAACAACCACTAAGGTATCCATGCATTTACAAATGGCAATGTAGCCTCTTGCTTCAAACATTTCATATGTATGTAGGTATATATGTCTCAATCTGAGAGGGTTAAGGTAAAACAAGAAATACGATACAGAAATTAGACAAAATGTCACATAATCATAGGAGCTAGATAAGAGTTAGCAGCCACAGGGGCGCCTGGGTGGCACAGCGGTTAAGCGTCTGCCTTCGGCTCAGGGCGTGATCCCAGCGTTGTGGGATCAAGCCCCACATCAGGCTCCTCCGCTATGAGCCTGCTTCTTCCTCTCCCACTCCCCCTGCTTGTGTTCCCTCTCTCGCTGGCTGTCTCTATCTCTGTCAAATAAATAAATAAAATCTTTAAAAAAAAAAAAAAAAAGAGCAGCCACAGCTGAGTCCACTGTCATTAAATAAGAAACAATTCAGATAGTGACCAGCTTAAAAAAAAAAAAGGTCAAGGCTTTCAAATCATTGAGAATTGAGTCTTTTATAGACACACTTGCTTATACTCAAGCCGTAACAGTCATATTCTGAGTAGCAAAAATACTCAGAGCCGAACAGTAAATAACTAAGATGAATTGCAAACAGTTGCATGAAATCTCCACCATCTTCTGTGAAAGGTTTTGCAAACCAATTTTGTGAGTGGTTGCTGAGTTATGAACCCTCCATTTAATTCAAATATTTAAACAGGTACAAAGCATTTATAAAATGTTGCAGAAATGATGACACATTGAAAAATACATCTGCCATATAATAAACGGATGAGTCCACTGCATAGACTCTGCTTCACAACCTTTGTCAAATGTGCCATATTTTTCTTGCCTCATTCATTCAACTAATATTTATTTATATACCAGACACAGAATCATTATTTCCTAGCTAACCGTCTTTTAGGTTACAGTTTAGAACTGACTTCCTTTGAAGAACTTTCTCCAGTAATCAAAACCAAGTTAATATGCAACTCCTGGCATTCTGTCCTTATTCCACAAAGGATTTTCCTTCTTTGTTTTAAGTCTCTATCATACTAGCAGATTCTGTGAGTAGGCAATGTCACTTGTTAACTCAATCACCGAGCCTGAGCCAGGCAATGTGAATGGAGTCTCCAGTGAAAGCGCTAGCTTCCAATGTGTTTAGACAGGCGAAATCACACCATGCAGAAACCTTTGGATAACAGGCTCTTATACATTCTAGTGCCATGAATCTTTTTAGCAATATGGTGAAGCCTAGAAACAACTTTCTCAGAATAATATATTTTTAAGACAAAGTAAAATACTTGTGATTTTAAAAATTGACATACAGAATATGTGCTTTTTGTTATATATTAAAATATAGGGTCTACCATAATTTTGAACCATAAGCAATATTGAGAGAACTATACAAATAAGATAGAAAGGATGTGAAAGCATCTGTTATTTCCACTTCTCATAAACTCATTGGTACAGCTAATATTTCATTGATTTTACATATTCATAAGTAAAGGAAATTTTCATCAAAGATTAGAAAAAATAAAGATGTAGTTTTTCCCAAGTTCACATACTCTCTGAATTCTATCCATGGACCTCCCAGATCCTAGATAGAAGTTAAGAAGCCTCATTTGAGATTCAAGAAAAAAACAAAAGAGATCTTAAAACTCATAAAATAGTTCTCATAAAATGATCTTCCCTCCAAGAAATAACACCAGTCGATGTAAGATTGACTTAAGAATACAACAGCAGAAGAATGTCAATTTATACGTTTTAAAGAGATTATCTACACACCAAAGGAATGATCTATAAAAGAAATAATTGATAAGCAGGACTTCATTAAAATTAAATAACACTTTCGAGAGAATAAGACAAAACAAAGACTGCAAGAAAATATTTACAAAACACATATCCAAGATTGTTATCCAAAATATACAAAGAACTCTTAAAAGTCAACAATTTAAAAATGAACAACCCAATTAAAAATGGACAAAAGATCCGAACAAATACCTCATCAAAGATACACAAATGGCAAATAAACTATGGTATGTCCACACAATGGGATGTTATTCAGCACTAAAAAGAAATGAGCAATCAAGGCATGAAAAGACATGGAGGAGATTTAAATGTATATTAGTAAATCAAGGAAGCCACTCTGAAATGAGTATATACAATAAGATTCCAACTGCATGACATTCTGGAAAAACTGAAACAATGAAAACAGTAAAAGGATCACTGGTTGTGAAGGGTTGAGGGAGGCAGTGATGAACAAGAGCAAAGCGGATTTTTAGGGCAGTGAAACTATTCTGTATAGTACCATAAGGGTGGATACATGCCATTATATACTGTCCAAATTGACAGAATGTACACCACCAAGAGTGAATCTGAATCCTAACAGAAAGTGGAACCCAGAGGTTAGGCAGGGAAACAAGTATTTAAAGAAATGATTACTCCAAGATAAGTTATATCACAGAGTTACACAACTAGTGCATTAGGAACACAAAAAAGTGGGTATAAATGTAAAAATTCTTAATCTTATCATAAAAAGACAAATTTGGGGGTTCAAATAGAAATCAAATAAAAAATGTACATCAAAATTACGAAACCATAGAAAACTGTGGTTTTCTAGAACTCACTGTTAGACAACGACAAAGATAACTAAAACATTCTTTAGGTTATACAGGATGTTCTTATTTTAACGGAAAGCCACAGGCAGGAAAAAATACAGCTTCCAATGTCTGAAGCACTCTGACTATGGTAATATGAAATATACATTAATACAAAGGAGATTTGACATAACAGATGGACTATCAAAATGAGTCATACTGGTTACTCCAAGTGGAGTGCTGTAAGTGACACAACTTCCAGACTGTTTCTTCAAATTTAATTCCCATAACATTCAGAGCATTTCCATAAATCTTTGTCTTCATTAATTAAATCAATCCTACTGATCAACAATCACTGCAAAATCTTCCTCTCTATCAAAAATGACTAATTAATATATTAGAAAGGAGATTATTCAAAATACTCTATATTATCCTCCTACCATCATTCTTTATTTGAAAAGATGAAAAGGGAAAAAAAGATGGGTCTTTCCATCAATTTTAACTAATAGGACCATTTCTGCAGAATAAGATAAAAATGTCAATCTCTTCAGATCCATCAACCAGAAGGATAAGATCAGAAAAGATTGTAAGTTTATGAAGATTATTTCAGCTCTGAAAGCAAAAGAGCAATTTTATCTTTTACTTAAAAACAAAGTATTTTAAAAATAGTTCCACTAGAGTGGAATTATACCACTCTAAGTATTACATTCCTAACCATGAAAATTGGTAAAGAGAAAGAATTAAGTGTGTAGCTTGCCCTTTACATACAAGAGAACTATGGTTCATTCCTCGTTGATGAGAAAAAACTTTTTTTTTAATAGAAGAACAGCAGTTAATCATGCAGAAAACATGATAGAATTAGAAAAACCACCATTCTACAGCCTTCCATGTAACAACACTATTAAGTAAAAAGTCGTTTCAGAAATGAAGCCAAAATAACACTCTACAGATTACTTGCTAATCTCCACAAGAAAAACCTATCTCCAATACGTAGCTTTGATGGGCTACTAACATGTCCATGTGATCAAACACAGTATCGCAATATATATGTTGCAGGACACATTTTTGAGACAATTGGGAAATTTTAAATTATGGCTTGGATATTAGATAAGATATTGTGTTAACTTTCTGAACTACAATACAATATCTAGTTACATGGGAAAAGGTCCTTATTCTTAGGAAATGTATGATTAATTTGTAGTCTGGTGAAATGTCATAAAATATGTAACTTAAATTCAAATAATTCAACAAAATACAACATGTCTATGTATAGATATTACACATACATGGGTGTAAAAGTATATATATATATATACACATATATATGCATACACATATGTATACATATATATTTATTATACATATGAAATGTGAACACCTACGTAAGGTGGTGATACATGGGTCATTATTATACTATCTTTTAAATCTATTTTTATGTTTGAAACTTTATATAACAAAAAGTTTGGAGGAAGAAAATGAAAAGTAGTAGGGCATTCCATGTACTATAACATCTCTCCTTATCAAATGCCTTAAGAACAAGCAGAAAAACAGAAACTACCACCAAAAAACAGGGGAAGATACAAGTAGTTTATAATATACTACAAAATGAAAAAGAAACTTGAAGTTACAAAGAAAGTATCACTTACAGACATTAATATATAGTCTGGAATATTGAACTTTTCCGCTTAATTATAATACAGAAATCAACGCAACTCAACAGCACCGTTTACCACCTTCTTGAGAGCAAAACTAATGCTTAGAGGATTTCTAAATTTTTATTTTAAATTAGTTCATTCAAGAATCACTTACTGAACACTACTTACTTTTCTGATATACACTGACCCATTTACGAAAAGTCAGATTCCATATTTCATATTTTCCATTTCTAAAAAAAAATTGGTTGAAAAACCCATGATATAAATGGCAAAAAGAAGGACATACCACTTGTATTAAACGCCATACAGCACACTGGTTTTTCATGAGCAGGAAAGTGGGCCACAATACCATCACTGTCAGAATCCTCGCTCACAAGCACCTTTACAGAAAGAAAGAAGGCAAATTCTAGTTAAGCTTTACTCACCAATCACTGAGCCTAAAGATATACACAGCTACACTACAACACCCCTGACCAAATAACATGCTTCCACTATACTAGAAGATTATTCTTGTCACTGGAAGGTGAGAATGTCACTTTAGGAATGAGGAAAAGATACAATGTGCCCCAGCACATCAATCATATAAACTCTAGAAACAGTTGACTGGCTTTACTGTAAATGACAGAGACAATAATTTCCTGAAGTGGAGGTAAAAAAAAAAAAAAAAAGGCATAAAATCAGCCATGGAGAGCTTCATCCAAAGAACATACAGTTCTTACTGTGTTATGGCCTGCTGGAAAATGCTTGCTCATGACTAGATCATTATCAGGTCATGATATTCAGATATAAATAATTTGAACTATAAATATTTTTTAAAGATTTTATTTATTTATTTGTGAGAGAGAGAGAGAGTGGAGGCACAAGCAAGGGGAGCAGAAGGCAGAGGGAGAAGGAGGACCCCTGCTGTGCAAGGAGCCTGATGTGGGTCTCGATCCCAGGGTCCTGGGATCCTAACCTGAGCTGAAGGCAGATGCTTAACTGACTGAGCCACGCAGGCACCCCTAAATAATTTAGCCTAAAGTACACCAGGGACTAATACTACACGGGCAATGTTAATTTTTCTTTCAGTGTGAAAAGTTTTACAAAGGTATAATTCACATACCATAAAAGTTGCCTATTTTATGTTTATAATTCAATGATTTTTACACAATACAGTAACCATTACAACAATCCATTATATAGAAATGTCCGATTTGTCACCCTTTCCTATCTTAATGCTTTTAATTTTTTTGCCTTATTGCTCTGACTCAAACCTGCAATTCAGTAAAGCCACAGATTTATCGACTTTTTGGTGCACAGATCATTATTGCCATCTTAACAATATTTGAGTGTTCAGTTCCGTATATTTAGTCAGACTGTTGTGTAACAGATTTCTAGAACTTTTTCATCTTGAAACACTGAAACTCTATACCAACTAAACACTTATTCTTCCTCCTCCCTCCCTAGCCCTAGGTAACCACCTTTATATTTTCTGTTTCTATGATTTTGTGTATTTTAGAGGGTCAAAATAATGGAAAGAAAAGAGTATTTGCACCTTTATGACTGGCTAATTTCCCTTAGCAAAATGTCCTCAAGGTTTGTCCATGTTGTAACATGTCACAAGATTACCCTCTATTTTAAGGCTGTGTAATATTATCATATAGTATGCATATATCACATTTTTCTTTATCCATTCACCCAGCAACAGAATATGCTACCATGAATATGATGCAATGAACGTGAATGTGTAAATATCTCTTCAAGATTCTGCTCTGAATTCTTTTGCGTATAAACCCAGAACCCAGATTGCTGGATCATATGATAATTATATTTTTAACTTTCTGAGGATCAATTTTGTCGATCTTTTCAAAGAACCAACTTTGGATTTTCCCCAATACTGCACTGTGTGCTATTTTGTTGACTTCTGTTTGTATCTTTAGTATTTACTTCATTTGTTTTGCTTGGTTATAATTTGCTCTTCTTTTTCGGATTAGAAGAAGGGAAAAGCAAAGACTATTAGTTTCAGACCACTTTTCTTCCCTACTATAAGCATTTAAAGCTAAAAATTTCCCTCTATGCAAGGGAATAGCTGCACTTCATAATATCTGATATGTTCACTTTTTATTTTCATTCCATTCAAAATATTTTCTAATTTCCTTGAGATTCCTTCTCTGACCCATGAGTTATTTATAGGTAGGTGTGTTGTTTTATTTCCAAATATTGGGAGATTTCCATAATTTCATTCTGTTATCGATTTCCATAGTTCGTAGGAAACATACTTTGCATGATTTTAATCCTTTTAAAGCTATTTAGGTTTGTTTTATGGCCAACTATAAGGTCTATCTTGAAAACATTCCAGATGTTCTTGAAAAGAATGCAAATTCTACAGGCTTCAGGGAGGGAATGTTATATTGTGCTGGTTGACAGTGTTAATTGAGTCTTATAAATCTGCATAAATTTTGCCTAGTTTTTCCTATCAATTATTAAGAGCCAAGTATTTAAATCTCAAGCTGTAAATGTTAGCTATAATTTCTCCTTTCAATCTGTTGGATTTTGCTCAATGTTTGCTGGGCTATGCTGTAGGTGTTTACACATATTTGTTTTATCTACCCATTACATTGACCCTCTTGTTATTATGAAATATCTTTCTCTCTGGCAATATTTCTTGACTATTTTGTCTGATATTAATATAGCCACCCCGGTCCCATTATGGTTATTGTTTGCATGGTACATTTCTTCAATCCTTTTACTTCAACCAATTATGTCTTCGAATCTGAATGATTCTGGTCCAATAATCACTGTCTTTTAACTTGAGTCCATTTATAGTTAATATAATGATGCACATAATTGGATTTAGGTCTGCCATTTTGCTATTTATTTTGTATCAGGTGTTTATTGTACCTCTGATCCTCTTCTTTTGTGTTAATTATTTTTACTGTCAACATTTTAATTCCTCTGTTAATTTTTTGGAGTAATTTTTTAGTGGTTGCTATATAGGTTACAAGGTGCTACCTAGATTACAAGATTGTCCATTAATTACAAACTTAATTGCAATAAACTTTAGCTCCTTCTCCAATATAGCTGTATTTCCTCCCCATTCCTTTGTGCTACTGTTGTCATATGTATTATCAACTGAGAAACATGTTATAATTATTCCCTAAAACAATTTCTACTTTTTAAAGAAATTAAGGGAAGAGAAAGATAAATATTTATATATTTCATTTCTTCAAATGTTTTTCTGCCCCTTTCTCACTTCTCTTTCTGAGATTCCAATTACACATATGTTGGTACCCTTGATGTCATCCCAAAGGTCTTGAGGCTCTTACATTTCACTAACATTTTTCCTCTCTGTTCTACAAATTGGCTCCAAACTGAACTGCAATCTTAGGCTAGCAGAGCTACACGTTATCCCTTACTCATCACCTACCAAGTTTACTACCTTTAATGGAAACATTGCTGGGCTTAGGTTTTAACATACTACTCCAAACCAAGTAAATCCCCTGCCTAGAAGGGAAATGGCTTGTTCACAGTCCCACTTTGCTCTGGTAGAACTATCACACTCACCAAGCTCCTGGTAGATGTGAATAAGAGAAGCCGCAGGCAAAAAGGTCATTTTCTCCTATTACTGTTACCCAAACTCTAGAATCTTTACATGTTTATCATTTCATCCTTAGTTTTTGGTCCATATCCAGAGTCCCCAAATAGTAATTTTTGAATATTCTTTCAAGTAATGTACTTATTTTCTAGGAAGAAGATTTGTTTACCTCTTCACCATAACTGATAGTCATTCCCCAATAATCAGTAAATTTATACATTCAAATCACCCATTTAATACATTTTAATAACGTATAAATTTAATGCTTAGTAAATTCATACAACTGCATAACCATTACCACATTCTAGATTTAGAATTCTTCCCTCACCCCAAAAGTGTCTTCATATTAACTCTAAGGTAGACCTCTAACCCTAAGCCCCAGGCAATCCCTATGTATATTTTATCTCTTTTGCCTTTTTCTAAAAATTTTGAAAATTTTTCAAATAAATAGAATAATGCTGGGGGGCGCCTGGGTGGCACAGCAGTTAGGCGTCTGCCTTCGGCTCAGGGAGTGATCCCGGCGTTGTGGGATCGAGCCCCACATCAGGCTCCTCTGCTATGAGCCTGCTTCTTCCTCTCCCACTCCCCCTGCTTGTGTTCCCTCTCTCGCTGGCTGTCTCTATCTCTGTCAAATAAATAAATAAAATCTTTAAAAAAAAAAAAAGAATAATGCTGGGACACCTGGGTAGCTCAGTCAGTTAAGCGTCTGTCTTCGAATCAGGTCATGATCCTGGGGTCCTGGGTTTGAGTCCTGCATCAGGCTCCTTGCTAAGCAGGGAGCCTGCTTTTCCCTCTGCCTACCGCTCCCCCTGCTTGTGCTCTCTCTCTGACAAATAAATAAATAAAATCTTTATTTAGAAAAAAAAAAAGAATCATGCAATTTGCATTCTATTTTCTTTCACTTATATAAGTTTTATAGTTCAACCATGTTGTTTCAGGTATCATTCATTTCTTTATAGTGCTGAGTTGTATTCCACTATTTGGAGCTATCACAGCGTGTGGGTTCAGCCACCAATTCTTGGCAATTTGGATTATTTCTAGTTGATTACTATTATGCATAGTCTGTTATGAATATCTATGTATACATGTTTTTGTGAACATGCTTTTATTTCTCTTGGGGAGATACCTAGAAGTGAATTTGCTCAGTGATATGATAAACATATGCTGAACTTTTAAAGAAACTAACAAACTGCTTTCCAAAATAGCTACATCATTTTATATTTCCACCAGTAAAGTATGGGGTTTCCAATTTCTCCACATCCTTTCCAACACTTTGTATTGTACATCTTTTTAATTATGGACAATCTACTAGAGGCAGAAATCAGAATGATGGTCACCAGGGACTGTGAAGACAGGGGGTTGGGGAGTTACAGTATACTGAATCCAGATGATGAAAAAGTTCTAGAAATGGAGAATAGTGATGGTTGTATAACACTGTGAATATACTTATGCCATTGAATTGTAAACTTAAAAATGGCTAAATGTTAAATTTTATGTTATGCATATTTTACCACAATTGGTAGGAAAACATGCATTGTAAGTTATTTTTCTAATCTTCTTTTTAGTTGTTCGATTGACTTTCAAAGTGTTCAGTGAGAAAAATAAGAAAAGGAAAAGTAGTCTTATAGAGTAGTCTCCGGGAAATTGTGTTAAACCAAGTTTGTTAAATATACTAAGGGTTTGCTCCGGGATATATGGTATATTCGTGTAATTGTAAAATCATCACCACAATCAAATTTAGAACATTTTCATCACCAAAAGAAACCTCATGATCATTAACAGTTGCCCCACATTTCCCCATTGCTTCCAAACACCCAGCCCTAGGCAACTATAATCTATTTTCTCTTTCTATTGATTTGCTTTCTCTGGACATTTCATATAATTGGAATCGTACCACATATACTCTTTTGTGACTGGCTTCTTTCACAAAGCATATTATTTTCAGACCCATCCATATGGTAACATGAATTAGTACTTCATTCTTTTTATTGCTGAAGAATAACACATTGGATGTATACACCACATTTTATTTATCCATCTACTAATCAGTTGATGTACACTAGGATTACTCCTACTTTTGAGCCATTAAAAATAATGCTGCTATGAACATTCATGTACATGGACATGTATTTTCATTTCTTTTGGGTCTATCTGGAAGACAAATTGCTAAGTCATATGGTAACTCTTTTCCAAAGCAATGACACAAATTTACATTCCCACCAGCAATGTATAAGGGCTCTCATTTCTACTTATTGGCCCTTTGTATATCTTTTTCAGAAAAATATTTATTTTAATCTTTGTTCATTTTAAAATTAGGTCATCTACCTTTTTATTACTTAGTTGTAGGAGTTTCTTCTATATTCTGGATATCGATTCCTTATAAAAAAATATGATTTCCAAATATTTTCTTCCCTTCAGTGGGTTGTCTCTAAACTTTTCTGATGATGTGATATGTAGCACCAAATTTTAAAATTTTTATGAAGTTCAATTTACTCCCCCACTTTTTAAAATATAAGGATTAAGTACTTAAGTATTTCTTATACATATGTTGTTCATGACACGAGATACTATAATTTTTGCTTCAACCAAATTTAACTTATGAAACTCAATATATCATACATGCTTCTACTTTTACCCCTTCCATTGTTCTTCTCCATTTCTGAAGTTACAAAGCCTAATTTCTTTAGAAAACTTCCTTTAGCCATTCTTTAAGAGTAGATCTGCTAGTGACAAATTTCCCTTAGTTCTCCATTTTATAAGAATGTCTTTACATTCCCTTCATTCTTGAAGGATATTTTCATCAGATTTGGAATTCAGGTTTAACAGTTCATTTATTTCACTATCTTAAAGATGTTCTACCACTTTGTTCATCTTCCATGGATTCTGATGAGAAAACTGCTGCCTATCATATGTTACTGGAGGGAACGTAAATCTGTTCTGCCCCACTGCAAAACAGTTGAGCAGTTTCTTACAAAATTAAATATGCACTTATAAAATTATCAGTTACACTCTTGGGCATTTAATATAGAGAAATGAAAACTCTATAGAAATCATACAAAAACCTTTACATAAATATTCATAGCAGGTTTATTCAATATAGCAAAATGCTAGAAACAACTCAAATATCTTTCAGTGAGTGAATGGTTGAACAAACAGATACAGCCATTCACAGGAATAGAACAGAGGGATAATAATTAATTACATGCAACAAACTAAAAGAACTTCAAGGATATCATATTTAGTCCAAAAGTCAACTTTAAAATGCTACATACTATATGATTTCACTTATATCCATTCTAGAAATCACAAAATTATAGAGGTAGAAAACATATCAGCAGTTGTCAGGAGAAAAGGATGGGGGTAGGTTGAGGGATGAATATAAATACAAAAAGGTGTGTTGAACAGTCCTCTATCTTAATGGTGGTATTGATTATGGTAATCTACACATGAAAAAGTTATAGAACTATGCACACCAATAAACACACACAAATAAATGCAGTTAAAACAAATACTGAGAGTTGACTAAGGTCTGTAGCATATTTTTTTTTAAGATTTTTTTTTTTTTTGAGAGAGAGAGAGCGAGCGCAGGGGGGAGGGGCAGAGGGAGAGGGGGAGAATCTTTTTTTTTTTTTTTTTTAAGATCTTATTTGCCAGAAAGAGAGAGCACGCACACAAATGGGGAGTGGCAGGCAGAGGGAGAAGCAGACTCCCCACTGAGCAAGGAGCCTGATGCGGGACTCCATCCCAGGACCCCGGGATCATGACCTGAACCGAAGGCAGACGCTTAACCGACTGAGTCACCCAGGCATCCCGAGAGAGAATCTTAAGCAGGCTCCACACCCAGCATGGATCCCGACACAGGGTTTGATCTCACAACCTTGAGATCATGACCTGAGCCAAAATCAAGGTCAGACACTGAACCAACTGAGCCACACAGGCTCCCCAAGATTTTATTTTTAAGTAATCTCTGCACCCAATGTGGGGCTCAAACACACAACCCTGAGATCATAGCTGCGACTCCACTGACTTAGCCAGCCAGGTGCCCCAGGTCTTTAGTATATTAACGGTAACGTGCCATTGTCAATTGCCTGGTTTTGATATTGTACTACAGCTATATAAGATGTCACCATTTGGGGGGGAAGTTGGAAGTACTTGGGTAAAGGGCACATGGATAGATTTCTGCAACTTACTGTGACTCTACGACTATTGCAAAATTAGAAGTTAAAATGTATAGCAGAGAAAGACAATTATATGGTTTCACTCATTTATGGAACATAAGAAGTAGGAAAATCAGTAGGAGAAGGAAGAGACAAATGAAGGGGGGGTAAACAGAAGGGGGAATGAACCATGAGAGACCGTGGACTCTGGGAAACAAACTGAGGGCTTCAGAGGGGAGGGGGGTGGGGGACTGGGATAGGCTGGTGATGGGTATTAAGAAGGGCACATATTGCATGGTGCACTGGGTGTTATACACAAATAATGAATCACGGAACTTTACATCAAAAACTGGGGATGCACTGTATGGTGACTAATATAACAAAATAAAAATTATTTTAAAAAAATGTATAGTACACTGCTTTTGAATTTCCCTCATCCTCTTGGGCGACAAATGGTATCTCAGTGTAGTTTCAATTTGTCTTTCTCTTATAACAAGTGAAGTCACGGGTTTAGATTGTATAGTATTTGTACACAGATCATTCTCAACTTACGAAGGGGTTACGTCCCAATAAACCCATTATAAATTGAAAATATCTGAAGTCAAAAATGCATTTAATACACCTAACCTATCGGACATCATACTTAGCCTAACCCACCTCAAACCTACTTAGAACACTTACATTAGCCTACAGTTGGGCAAAATTATCTAACACAAAGCCTATTTTATAATAAAGTGCTGGGTATCTCATGTAACTTACTGAATACTCTACTGAAAGTGAGAAACATAATGATTGTGGGGGTGCAGAACAGTTTTAAGTGTATCCGTTGTTTACTCTCGTGATCACACGGCTTAGGAGCTGTGGCTGGCTGTCGCTACCCAGCATCATAAGAGAATACTATACCATATATCACTGAACTACAGAAAGTTCAAAATTCAAAATTCGAAGTACGGTTTCTACTGGATTCATGTCATTTTCATATCATCGTAAAGTTGAAAAACCATTAAGTCAAGACATTTTAAGTCAGGGAAAATCTGTATGTTTTATTTTTTTTTTCTGTGAAATATTTGACTTTTGCCCATTTCACTATTTTAATTTAACTTTACAAGATTCCCTTTCCTTTCATATATTATAACCCTATATCTCCCTCTCCAACACAATTAGTAGGGAGTACTCTATTTAATGGTACCAATACAGAAGCCATCTAGTAAAAAGGCACATTAATCTTGGGGAACAGCAAAGCCTCATACCACTATGTAAGATTCTTCGTATCGTCTCTTTATGAGCTTCACAAATGTAACAGCCAGATACTTTTGGAAGGATTCTCTCCATTGCCTTATCACCTTGCCTAAAACACCAAATTAATAATAGAAAAGATATCCCAATACAATTGTCCCAAGACATGCACATTTTACTCATCAGTTAACTAAGCAGGCTGAACTTAAGTATATGCAAAACCAATTTGACTATATTAAAATTAATCAAAGCACTTTAATTGATACAAGGTGGATAAGCCTTTACCATGTGAACAAAAAGATGGACAAAACACTTCAGGAGCCATTAAATTATTATGAATAACACTTGTACCCAGGGAAAGAAATAGCTCAAGTTTATGTCATCATTCTGGAGCGTTTTCCTTTGATTAGAGACTTTGCCACACTGGTAACTTCAATTATATAAATGTGTAAAGGCATATTATACCACTTAGCTTATCTTAGCCACAAAATGCTTTTAAATAAAACAAGTAACGCAGATTTAAAAATGGACACGAAGTCAATCAAATCCACTCCTCCTTAATGCAGTTACCACACAATGATCCCATCAACATAAAATCAAACTAATCAATTTAGCATTAGAAAGATGGTGAATCAAATTTTATACGCTGCCACTGTAAACATGAAACTATCTTTATTAAAGGCTCAATGGATTTAAACAGCAAAAGTGAACATAATGTCAGCTTCAGCTCCTGAGATATATATGGAAAAGTAAAAACATTACAGCTAAGGTCAAACATCAGTTGGAAGGGGCTAGAAGTGATAAATCTATGACAATAACCCCTGAAGTCTTTTTAATACAATCCAGCATAACCTAAAAACAGCCCTGTACTCCAACTGAACTATGTATCAGAGACAAAAATGTCTTCTTGACAAAAAACAGATTCACATTAATAAAAGAAAGGAGGACAGTATTATACTCAGGAAATCTTGTTGCTTTAAAAACTATTTATAGAATCATCGAGCCTTACATCGAAAACCGGGGATGTACTGTATGGTGACTAACATAATATAATAAAAAATCATTATTTAAAAAAAAAAACTATTTATAATTCTTTCAAAATACACATAGCAACTTACCATTTATTGAACATCAATTTATATCCTGCTTTATAATAGAATTTTAAAATCAATTAAAATTTCAGAATGTTATAAGTGGGAATGAAAAGATTATGATCTCAACAAATAAGAAAAAAGATTACATTTTTCAGGTTGGCCAACAATTTTTAACTTCTTTTAACTTTTTAAAAGCTGACAATTCTGTAATTCTTATGTCCTAACAAACAACTTGTTTCAAGTATTAACAATTCCTTTATCAAGGAAAAATGAACTTTTGCAACTCCACAACCTCCAGTTTATTTCCATATTCCAAATCTGAGAATTCCATTTTAAACTTATAAGAAGTTAATAAAGAAGGGGGGGGCTTGATAACATAAGGCCTAATGCTATGCTTTTTAATACAATTACTTAAAGATTTTTCTTTTTACATGTTCCTACACTTAAATATAATAAACAAATTGAGTTATACCTTTATTTCATGAAAAATAATGAGATAACATTTTCTACTTCTAAACAACCGCAAATCTGTCTGTCAACAAATGCTAGATGCTTAACAGACTTACTTATACTCACCAAACTAGACAATGTTGAGGAGGATTGTTACCACGCAGTAAATGTGGGTGGCCTTGGAGGTAAATTAATTAAGAATCAAAGGACAAAAGAAAATATTTTTTACTTTAACACTCATAAAAACTAAGGGTTTAAATATATAATTCCAGTTAAGAAAGAAAATTAACATCTGTCTGTGTCTATCGACTTGAGCTAATTAACACAACTTAAGAAAATTCATTACTGTCAACTGAAAAGTTTGCTAGCACTTCATTAAAATGAGTTTTAAACAAGAATACAAGCCTGCACTATATTTGGTGAGCCACAAAGTTAACATGGGAGAGGTGGAAAATGATGATTATTCAGATTTCAAATAAAATACAACAGCTAAATTCAATAACCCAGAATTCAAAAGATTTTTTTGTCTTTTAATTGCAGTAGAGTCCATGTGTATTTGAAATGCCATTTGATCTTACTATAGGAACTAGTACATGAGTAGTGGTCAAAGAATCTTTTATAAGATATAGAACCATATATATTGGGAGGAGATTTTCTAAAAAGAACATGCAATATTTAGGGTTAATACTTTAAAGACTCAATAGCTTCTAGACATTATGTTCTGAAAACAGTATTAAATATATATTATAGACAAAATTAAAATAATTTCTATTTCACAAAAGTTGCTCTACTCCTATCCTATTCTAATAATCAGCTTTAGATTGGATTTTTGTAGCAATGATCATAAACTATTAGAATTTTACAATTATCTTCCTTTTAGAAATGTATTTTAAAATTCAAGACTATTGATACAAAAGAAAATAATTTTTATGGGTGCATGGGGGGAGAAAACAAAACCCAAAGGGGTTCTCACCAGCAAGATTTACATTATGTCACATATATTTTCATGTTTATAATCACTCCTTCTAAATGTTTCTGCATTATCTGAAGATATAGGATTTGATAATATGCATTACCACGTATGTATTCTAATATACACGTTGCAACTTTGTGAATTTTTTCATATTTATAAATAAATGTTTGTGTAATAAAATTTGATATTATTTACATTAGTGTCACTTGTAACCATCATATTTAGTCAATAATTTTTTAAATTCACTCCAAAATGTGGAAGGTCCTATTGATTGCTTCTATGAGCAAGTCTCTACCATAAAAATCAATTATTAAAGGGCGCCTGGGTGGTTCAGTTAGGCATCAGTCTTCAGTTCAAGTCATGACCTTGGGATCCTGGGATTGAGCCCTGCATCAGGCTCCCTGCCTGCTTTTCCTCTCACTTGGAGCCTCCCCCCAACTCAGGCGCTCTCTCTCTCTCAAATGAATAAATAAAATCTTTTTTAAAAATCAGTTATTAATCTTCTGATATAGGTTATAACAAGCACCATTTTTTAAAAAAATAGTATTATGAACAGAACAGTATAAAGAGATATGTAATTATTTATTTGCGAAACAAATGTCCTGATGAAGAGATAACAAGAACTCCTTAGGACCTCTATTTTACCTTTAGGTTCGAAACATTAATAATGCTTAAAGTAACAGGTTTTAACATGTTACTCATCATTTCTTGAAAAAAAAAATTCTAACCTGAAATAACCTCAATTTCTAGAATTCCAAATTAATAATCTCCAAGGCCAAGTGCACTTGGCTGTTCTTGATCACAAAGATATTCTTAGTCACCCCATGCTTTGCAGAAAAAGGACATTACCTGCATTAGAAGTTCTTACCTGGCCCTCTCCAACTGTTTCAGTGTCAATTACTGTGATGATGCCTGGAACCAAAGGACTCCGCCTTGAATTACTATGGAGGGCAACATCGTCTTCTGTCACACCTGAAGGCAGTGTGCCTGTCAGCTGAGTCACCACTTTCCCGACCATTGTCAGACCAGTTTTCAATGTCTATACAATGAAATGCAAAATATATGACTTCACATCAGTATTTGGATTCTAAACAGAAATATGCATTTTGTTAATTCTCTTACCTTTTAAATTCCTTATTCTCTTACAAGCCTACATGTAGCAGTGAACTGTCACAGAAATTCAGTCTGACTTTTCATTTGATCTTAAATTTTAGTTAGAAAATCAGTATTAATTTGAGTGAATGCTATCAGTAGAATCCCGAAAGTCAGCATAGTGAGAATAAAGCCATAAGTAAATCATTAAAGAGGTTTGTTTCACATGAGGGAACAATTATATTTTTATAAAAAGTATTTCTTCTCTCCCCTCTTCTTAATGCATATAACAATGGCAAGATTTCATTCTTTCTGATGGCTGAGTAATATCCCATTGTGTATATATACATCTTCTTTATCCATTTATCAGTCAATGGACATATGGACTCTTTCCATAATTTGGCTATTGTTGATAGTGCTGCTATAAACACTGGAGTGCGTGTGCCCCTTCAAATCAGCATTTCTGTATTCTCTGGGTAAAAACCTAGTAGTGCAATTGCTGGATGATGGGGTAGTTCTATTTTTAACTTGTTGAGGAACCTCCATACTGTTTTCTACAGTGGTTGTACCAGTTCACATTCCCACCAACAACCTAAGAGGGTTCCCCTTTCTCCACATCTTCAACATGTTATTTTTTGCAATATTATAGATCTAATTTTAAATCTATTTTTTAGCATGAAAAAGACTGACCAATGGTAGAATGCCATTCTACCAATAGTAGAATGAAAAAGACTATGCCTGCAAAGTAAATCTATAATATGCTGATACGTAATACTGTGCAACAAGATACCTATTCCTATGCCACAGCCACACATCACAGGTGGGCCAAACAAGAGCCCCACCTGTGCCCCTACCACAGTAGGTGGGCAGACATATGCAGCTCACACAGGAGACACCCCTTGAGCACCTGGCACTGGTCCAGTCAGTTAAGCATCCGACTCTTGGGTTTCAGGTCAGGTCATGATCTTAGGGTCATGGGATCGAGTCCTCCCTCAGGCTCTGCACTCTGCACAGAGTCTGCACAGAGTCTGCTTGAGACTCTCTCCCTCTCCTCTGCCAAAAACAACAAAAAATGATCAGAGGATCTGAATAGACATTTTTCCAAAGCAGATATACAGATGGCCAAAAGACATGAAAAGATGTTCAACATCACTAATCGGCAGGGAAATGCAAATCAAAACCATGATGAGTTATCACTTCACACCTATTAGAATGACTATTATCAAAGAAAGAAAGAAAGAAAGAAAGAAAGAAAGAAAGAAAGAAAGAAAGAAAGAAAGAACGAACAAGTGCTGGAGAGGATGTGGGGAAAAGGGAACCCTTGTTAGCTGTTGGTAGGAATGTAAACTGCCACTACGGAAAACAGTGTGGAGATTCCTCAAAAAATTAAGAATAGATCTACCACATGATCCAGCTATTCTACTTTAGTTTTTTTTCTCTGGTATTTATTCAAAGAATAGGAAAACAAGAATTCAGAAAGATATGTACACCCCTATGTTCACTGCAGCATTACTTAGAGTAGCCAAGATAGGAAACAACATAAGTGTCCACTGATAGATGAACAGATAAAGAGGATGTGTAATACACACACACACACACACACACATATAACAGAATACTACCTTAGCTACATAGAAGAATGAAATACTGCTGTTTGTGACAACATGGATGGACCTTGAGGGTATCAGGCTAAGTGAGATAAGTCAGATGGAAAAAGATAAATACCATTTGATTTCATTTATATGTGGAATCTAAAAAAACAAACAAAAGAATATAAAAACAAAGTCACAGAGAATGGATTGATGGTTACCGGAGGGGAAGGTGATTGGGAGGTGGGCAAAATGGGCGAAGGCAGTCAATTTGATGGTGATGAATGGTGACTAGACTTTTGGTGGTAATCATTTTGTAGTACATACAGATGTCAAATTATAATGTACACATAAAATTTATATGTTACATACCAATTTTACCTCAATTAAAAAAAAAAGATTTGGCATGTGGAAATACAGTCTCCATCCAAGATAACAATTACTAGATGAATACAACATCACAAAAGATTAGCTAAGAAGGTTCTTTTTTCTCTGGTAACAGAAAACAATTCAATGAAATGCTTCTAATATACTGCTTCAATTAAAGACAACTTAAGATGTTTTATAATTACATTTTAGTTCCATTTCATTCGAAGCAAATAGATAAAACTAACTCATGTGAGTTTTTTCTTTTACGTGAATCTTATTATCTGATTACTGCTATTTGCATTAACAAACAATAATGTTAAAGTAATGGGTTTTTGTGGGATTTTTTTTTGTTCCACAGAGAAAAAAAACTAAAAGAAAGAGAAAAGCACGTGATTCATAAATACTGAAAAAATATTTAACCAGTAGAGTGAAAATAAGTAGTCTAGACAACATGGACATATCAAAAATTATGAGGAATACATTCAGAAACAATTTTCTCCGATTTTCAAATTGTGAGAAAAAGTTTTTATTAAAATGCTGCTAATTAATCTTTAATGAAATGACTCTCTCTTTTCAGAATAATCATGGAGAATATGCTCACTATATTCTGGAATATGCTATAGCTAAATTTTAAAATGAAAATTATTATATACATGGTATTTCAAATATTGTTTCATAAAAGGTAAGCAAAGAAGGTACTTTATAAAGGCCTAAATGTGATTTAAGCAACAATTAGATTGGAATTAAAATAAAGAAATATATTTTCCAAGGAAAGTTTCCATTAAAATACCATATAACTAACACTAGTTATATATGTATTTTACTGTAGCTATGTCCCGTGGAATCTTTACTGTGCACTTGTCAAGGCTCTTAACATAAATGATCTCTACAGATTTCCTAGAACACCTCAGGTTTATAGAAAAGAAAACTAAGGTTACAGAAGTTAAGCATAACGGCAGCTCAAACAGCTAACCAATGACAAAGCCAGAATTCAAAACTAGAACTGTCTATCTCCAAAGCCTGATTTCAACCACCATCCAGTACTGCCTTCTATTCTATTCCTGTTACTACTTGTGACCTCACACTTCATGAATTCCCAACACAGACGTATCCCGGGGGTGGGGTGGGGGGGAATGAAGACTATAATAGTGTGTCCTAATAAATACTTAAATAAAATGACCATCAAAGCCATTTGCTGAACTCAAGCAAAAAGATATAACTTACTGCTGACTGAAACCATGAAAAAGCCACAAATCAATTGTAACTCTTTCGTTTAGCGCTAAAAACTCAAACTGCAGTGATTATAAAACACATTAGCGTTCCTCAATTAGCAGCCAAACATTTGTTTCAATAATTCACAAGCAATGACTTACACACAGTCTGTTAGAGCGTTGTCAAGAAAGGCTCTGAAGGACCAACAAAATCAGGCGCCACTGTGTATTGACCTCGAAGCTGGCTAGGAAGCCTGATTAACCTCTGCGATGCCTCAGCGGCGGGGACGTCCGTCATCAATGCTAATGGAGATGCTCCCACTTAAACAGAGCTCTCCCTTTATCAAAGGAATCCGCCTTTCAGGTTTACAGTCCGGTTGTATATCCTCCCCATTTACCCTTGAGCCTATTATTTCATCCTTTATACCAATGAATAGGAATAAAACTAAAAGAACTGGAGCACACAAAGTGGGAAGAAGTGTCCCAAAGAGACCACAAGATAAAAGGAAAAGTCAACATAAGAGAACTAGGAAAAAAAAACTCCAGAAAGGGGGAAAACAGAGTAGTATATTTCACAGTCAAAGGCTCATATCACATGAAGAGTTATTGATAATTCTCACACACACCAAGAAAACTTACAACTACCATTTTATTAGTGGACAAAAATAAAATCTAGACCCAAAACTTAGCAGCCATCAAATCTGCACTTTGTCTAGTAAGTGACAAGACAGCGCTATTACAGCTCATTAACTTTCAGAATAAGGTAGAATGCAGGGGGTGAAAGGGGTACTGGAAGTTTTCTGCATCAGTAAAGACCTTCGATTCTAGAAGAAATTTGTTTCCATGTTACACTCAAACACATTGATGAGAATAAGTGTCCAGAAGAAATATATAATGTTATTCAACAGTGTTCACCTGCCATGTTTAGATACCTAAATCACCTCAGAGTAGTTAGTCTTTGGATTAGAGTTTAGCCAAAAGAGCCTGTACGTACTTGATGATTCTCTCGACATACCAAAAAGGATGAAGACTCAGTAAAAATTAGAAATAAAAAAATCTAATTTGGCCAAATGGAGAATATTATATTAGACTGAGTGTCTTCACAGTCTGAGGTAGCTAAAAAGTTTATTATATTTCGGACAAATCTTAAGAGTTATTCACAGAACTAAATTTTATCTTGTAGGAGAGCTGAATATAACAAATACGTCAGACAGTCCACTCTGACCCAAAATTCAAATGAGCGTGGTACTTATTCTGTTCCGTGCAGAAAGATTTGCCAAAGGGTCGCTAGTCATCTTTAACCTTTCTCAGGCCATATCAGTTGTCTTCCCTGTCCATTAGTGCTAATGGTGCTGCTCTCACAGAAGCTGTTAGTTGTCATTAAGAAGTTATCAGATAACCAGAGAAAAAAGGAGGCATTTTTATTAAATCAATTTACCACACTGGGGTTAAAACACATTAAAAGGAAAAATCAAATAGGACAGATATATATGGTAATTAGGAAATACAGACCAAGATTTTATAAATGTATCAAAATAATCCAATTTGAATTATTTCAGTAGTAAACTTTTCCCCTTAGCACTGCCACAGAGAATTCATCACCATTATATTTTAAGGAAAGCCACATAAACTATTTGGAAAAGCAAAGGGAAAAATCGAAAAGTATAAAGATTAATTTTAAGTGCTATTTGAAAATCCAGAAACTGTAAAAAAGATTATTTCCTCTAAGGAGATTCAAGTACATATACAATTAATATATTTGTACTTAAAACTATATGGTGAGACAAAAAATAAGAATAAAAACTCAATTAATCCTTCTATATAACA
Source organism: Ursus americanus (assembly GCF_024610735.1). Classification (NCBI taxonomy): domain Eukaryota; kingdom Metazoa; phylum Chordata; class Mammalia; order Carnivora; family Ursidae; genus Ursus; species Ursus americanus. Next base: position 33,850,982 of record NC_142149.1, read on the forward strand.
AAGTGGTTAACCTCTATGAAGTCATATAAGCAGCTGTCATCAGTGAGAGAAAAATATTAATGATTACCCTTTCAGAAAAAGTGATTTAACAAGCAAAGTGAATATTTTAACATTAGTATTTTCTAAAAAGCACATACTACATGGCTTTTTAAATATTTTCCATGTTATATCTCAAAAAATACATTACCTAGAAATGATAAAAATGGTAAGAAATATTAAGAAATTTTATTTTCTATTTTCAATAATGGCAGGCTAGGTAAATCAGGTCAATCCTACCAATGAAAACAAGTAGGGTAACTGGGGAGAATTTTTTTTTTCAACTCTGCATAAAGGTACTAAATATGTAACAAGTAAAGAGTTACTAGATCTGAATCCAAGAGAACAAGAAAATCCAGACATGTGAGTGGGTAGTTAGGCCTAGATGCATCTGATGGTTCTAGAGGCTTCTAAGAGACTGAGTGGTGCTTTTGATGGACTTGTGGTGCTAGGTGGTCATGTCCAAGAGGGTCTACCTGGTGACCTTCTCTCTATGTTTTTGGCTAAGCCACAAAGAAATATACAATAGAAATAAGAGTAAACCTGTAGTAATCAGGATCTCACAGCTATTTCAGGTGAGCTTTATTTAAATAATTAATGTAACTCAATCCTTGAAACTGGAATTAGAGGATCCAATATTGATAGTGACACAGAATTCTGGTATCTCAAACTCAAAATTGTTTCTAAAGATTTTTTAAATAAATTCAGGCAAAGGAGTCAAGGCATCATTAGTGAGAATCGGCAAAAATAACAAACAATAAAAATACCCCCAAAAGAAGCCAGATACTGGTGTTATTGGAAACAGACTTTAAAATAACCACGTTTACTACATTTAAACAATTTGGTATTTTGAGAAAAAAACAGAATTCCAGAGAATCAGAAACTATCACTATTTACTAAAAGATTTTATCAATGCATATATGTTTGATTATATCAAACCCTTTTTGTATACATATTAAGATAACCATATAATTGTTCTCCTTTATTCTGTTCATGTAGCAAATTACATTCACTGATTTTGAGTAAGAAGCCAGCCCGTATTGGAATTATCCCACTGGATTGTGACATTATCCTTACAATATGCTGTTTAATTTTTTTCTGCTAGTATTTTGTTTAGGATTTTTCAGGATTTTTCATATTCATGAGTAAGACAGGACTATAGTTTTCCTTTTTCATTATGCTCTTGTTGAGTTTCAGTATCAAAGTGGTCCTGAATGATAATACAAGATTAAGCACTATCTGACTCTTTTATTCTATGGAAGAGTCTTTGTAATATTGTCATTGTTCACTCTTAAACATTAGCATTCTCTGAAGAACGTTTCTAGGTCTGAAGATCTATAGATGAGATTGTTCTTTTCATAGTAAACTTTTACATTCCCTTATACAGAAAAGTACAGGAATTATAAGTGTACATCATGATGAATTTTCACAAGTGAATACACTAATATAAGTATAATACATAATGTAATAGTAACAAAGACAAAAATATATTTATAATTACACTACTTAATTACAGAAGTCATTCTGATGTACTTGCCATGGAAAACTGAAACTGCTTTTTCAGAACGCTAATTTACCCACACAGTTTCTTTTATCTAATAACTTTGTAGGAGAAATTATCATTTGGGAGGTAAAATCATCGCAACTTTCCAATCTTTCCTATATAAAATATCCACATCTTGGAAGTGAAATGAAGGATCATTCCATTTCTGGCAAAATTTTGGAAAAGTAACTAAATATTAAACACTAATACTAAATACCAAAATAATTTAATATTTTAAAAGAAATCTCAAAATATTCATCCTAACACAGAACTCCATAAGTACATAAACATTACATAAGAAAAATGTTTTCAAAAATATTTCATGGCATGGGGCACCTGGGTGGCTCAGTCATTTAAGCATCTACCTTCCGCTCAGGTCTAGATCTCAAAGTCCTGGGATCGAGCCCCACATCAGGCTCTCTGCTCACTGGGGAGCCTGTTTCTCCCTCTCCCTCTGCCCCTACCCCTGCTTCTGCTTTCTCTCTCTCAAATAAATAAAATCTTTAAAAAAATATTTCATATAAGTTACACATAAGGTTAAAAAAAAAGCAGAATGTAGGGGTGCCTGGGTGGTACAGTCAGTTAAGCATCTGACTCTTGGTTTCGGGTCAGGTCATGATCTTAGGGTCATAGGATCGAGCCCCACCTCGGGCTCTACACTCAGCATGGAGTCTGCTTGAGACTCTCTCCCTCTCCTCTGTCCTTCCCCCCTCAAATAAATAAATCTTTAAAAAAAAAAAAAAGGCAATGTATAATATATGATTGGATTTAACTATCCAGTAAGTCCAAAAATATATCAAGAAATAGGTGACTTTACAGATGGCTAACAAACACATGGAAAGATGCTCAACATCACCCATCATCAGGCAAATAAAAATCAAAACTATGATGAGATACCACCTCACACCTGTCAGAATGGCTAAAATTAACAACACAGGAAACAACATGTGTTGACAAGGATGCAGAGAAAAGGGAACCCTCTTAACACTGTTGGTGGGAATGCAAACCGGTGCAGCCACTCTGAAAAACAGTATGGCCATTCCTCAAAAAGTTAAAAATAGAACTACCCTTGGACCCAGCAATTGCACTACTAGGTACTTACCCAAAGATACAAAAATACTGATTTGAAGGGGCATATGCACCCAGATGTTTACAGCAGCAGCATCAACAACAGCCAAATTATGGAAAGACCCCAAATGTCCATCAACTAATGAATGGATAAAGAAGATGTGGAATATATGCACAACGGAATATTACTCAGCCATAAAAAAGACTAAATCTTGCCATTTGCAGTGAGGTGGATGGAACTCGACAGCGTTATGTTAAGTGAAATAAGTCAGTCAGAGAAAGACAAATACCATATGACTTCACTCATTTGTTGAATTTAAGAAACAAAACAAATGAACACAGGGGAAGAAAAGAAAGAGAAGCAAACCAAGAAACACACTCTTAACTATAGAGAACAAACTGAGGGTTACTGGAGAGGATGTGGGAGGAGATGGGCTAAACAGGTGATGGGTATTAAGGAGGGCACTTATGATGAGCATTGGGTGTTGTGTATGGATGATGAATCACTAAATTCTACAGTTGAAACTCATGTTGCACTGTATGTTAACTAACTGGAATTTAAATAAAAACACGGAAGAAAGAAAGAAAGAAAGAAAGAAAGAAAGAAAGAAAGAAAGAAAGAAAGAAAGAAAGAAAGAAAGAAAGAAAGAAAGAAAAGAAAGAAAGAAAGAAAGAAAGAAAGAAAGAAAGAAAGAAAGAAAGAAAGACTTTTTTATGTCCGTGGTTTTATTTTTCCTTCATTTTGTAAATTTATTACATTTTGTATATTTATTACATTTACATGAATGAGCATTAAAATCAGGCAAAAGCAAGTAAACAAAAATTAAATATTAACTACTTTATTCAAGAGTTAATGGCAGAATTTTATCAACTGCTGAAGCTAACAACGATTTTCAACACCAATTTTATTAGGGACCAACTGCCTATTGGAAATTGATGGGATTAAAGTGTTGTCATCGCCATCATTTTTGAGAGTTTAAATATGGCAGATGTGAACTCATCCCTCACAGTTCTCAATATGTGGTGTAGAAAACTGGGGAGTTCACACTTGTTCTTTTCAAAGCATATTAAGTCTAGCCTCGTCCCAGCATGTCCACATTCAGCTAATAGTTAAACAGCAAAACGGTTACTGCATGAAGCAGGTCACTTTCCCTTTATGTAGGCACACAAACACGCGATAGCAAAGCAGAGATGGAAAGTTGTCCTCTATGACGTAAACCAGAAATTATTCAAGTGATAATACAATGAGCTATCCCGATGAAAGTATACGGCCCAGATAAATCTAAAAGGAATCCAATACTTGAGAACTAAATCTCATTGGTATATTTTGTGGATCTATTATAAACTAACTGAATAACGCTGATGTTGGCTAATTACTGTCTCAGATTTCTCTTCTTTGAAATGACCATCATAATTCTTGCTTACACAATGGATAAAAGTATGCAATTTTTATGAAGATTTTAAATCTAAAATACACAGTGCTGTAAGCATAAAGACATTCAGCACTTCCTTTCTGAGTAAAAAATATGTAACGCTTCTCTCATCAAACCTAGGAACACATTCTAAAGCCCATCATGTAAGCACTTGTGATCAATCTTGAAGTATTTTTGTATTTGTTTTACATAAAACAGTGTGACCTTTCATTCCCTCCCTGTGGTTTGCTTTAAACTGTTGTTCTTTTCTGAACAGTTGTGCTTTTTATTACATGCTGTCATTTAGATTCACTATGTCATCCCTATTATTAGAACTGTTTTGCTGTATACATCACAATTCAAAAGGATAGTGATTATAAGAATACCTTATAATCAGCATAAAGTTTACGAGCCATCATCGAAATCAACCCTCACACACACACAGAAAGAACTCACTTGACAAACATGCAGGGGGGCAGCCCTGTGACATGAAAGAGTCTTTGAATGTGCCAGGGGTTTGACTCAAGTTTTCTTAAGGAACAATATTCTTTTTATGTCAAGAAGATTCATAAGTGTTCAAAGATACAAAAGGATGTCAGTATAGGTAGAATGATGCAAATCACAGAAAAAGAACCCAGAAGTCTGTGCTGACAACATACAAAGCTTCTTTCAAAAGCATTATTAATTAGATAAAAGACTCTAATCGAACTAACAGACTTAAATATTTAAAACTGGATGAATACAAACCCTATAATCATTGCAACAGAGAATGATATATTATTTATGAACCTTAAGAGATTAAATACCTAATCCTTTAGTCAGCAATCCTCATGAGCGGCAAAATAATTCTGACTTACTTAAGTTTATTCCGCATTTGTGAATGAAAAGGGAAGGGATCATTTCAATACAACTCAGGAGAGAAACCTGATAGTTACTCCACAAAATCACAGCTCCCAGGGACTACTCGATACTCACTTTAGCAGCACTAATGACTGTGGCAGTGTAAGACTGAATGTTGTCTCCACAGGCTCCACCACGGGACTGATGACATCGAATCAGCTGGAAAAAGAGAGAGAGAGGGAAGCCAGAGAGTCATTTCTATTAAACTGTTTAACTCTCCAGGCTATTAGGACAGAGCTTATTTACCATGCAGAATGATGGCGGTGGGTGGGAATGTTTGTACAAGTGTTTCAGACAAACAGCTAAAAGCTCTGCTGAGACACTTTCCCCCCTTTTATAATCTACTGGTGCCACTCAGGCAGTTTCATGCTCAAATACAATTTTTAATTACAAGATGAATAGTCTTTAAGAATTCATAAACTCTGAAATGGTAGTATTTGGGATCTGGCAGCCTTTCCACAAATAAATTTTATAACATAATCAAAGGACTTAGACTTGACTTCCTAACATTAAACATTTAACATGCTAGCAAATTGGAGGCTGTGTCCTCCTAGTTCCTACATAAAGACTGTAAAAGAAAAAAAAGACAAAAGAATTTGTCATATTTCCATTTTCAATTAAGTCAGTGGAAAAGTGGCACAAATTATGCATAAATCAACCAAGACACACATAGTAGCTGTCCACGTCAGAGGGCTTACTAGTATTACCATTAGAATGAAAAAGACATTGCCCTTACTCATGACTGACATAAATAAATCAACCTGTCAATTTTCAAAGTGAATCACTAGTCTGACATGCACAACTGTCTCGTGTGCTAAGCAACAGACCAGGATTAAATTCTCCACTGCTCTTATACGTCCTAAATTTAGGTTTTCTTTAAAAAAAAAATAAAAAAAAAACTCATTACCCAGATTTTTATATTTAAAATTTTTAAAAAACAAAATGACAATAGTAGAGTATTAGTACAGCTCCACATTGTGTTATGAATTATTTTAAAGACCTACAGAATTCAGATAGAATCTGCCTCTTCCAAAACATAAAAACAAAAAATGCTTATATAATTTAAAACATGATCATTTGATAAACATTAATACATAAACTTTTTGTTCTTTTATTCTAAAATCAAAATTTTCGGGGCGCCTGGGTGGCTCAGTCAGTTAAGTGTCTGCCTTCAGCTCAGGTCATGATCTCAGGGTCCTGGGATCAAGCCCCACATTAGGCTCCCCGTTCAGTGGGGAGTCTGCTTCTCCCTCTCACCCTTCCTCCTCTCATGTTCTCCTCACTTTCTCTCTCTCAAATAAATAAATAAATAAATAATCTTAAAAAAAAAAAGAAAAAAGAAAATAAAAATTTTCTTCATCACTGACACTGTATTAAAAATCCCTCAAAGCAATAATAATGTTAAAATGGAATGTCTTTAAAAGTCTGATACCAGATGTCAAGCTGGCACATGAAGCAGATTTCAAGGCCAGTAGTGAGGAATTTTCCAAATGACAGGTGATTGCAAATGTGGTTTCACATAAGGGAAAACAAGAGAGTTTGAAAATGATCGTTTTAACTAATAAAAAGTATCCCTCTCACTCACTCACTCACTCATTCGTTTGTTCATAAACACATATTCGAAGAATTATGAAAGTTATCCCTCTGCTGCCTCCTGCCGCATGTGCAAGGAAAAACATTACCTTAGAAATACTACCATTTTTTCTCTGCTTCAGGAATAATCAGGAATAAATACATGAAAGCAAGCAATACTATCACTTTTTCAATTCAACTAAAACTGGGTCAGCATTTCTACACAAACATAACTATGTCCAAAATTTTTGTTTAAAACTTTAGGCTCATTGGAAATTACATTTGCATCTCAATTCATCAAAGTTAAAGATAAATCAGAAATTTCTGTAGTGCAAACCTCTATACAATGGACTAATTTCCAGAAAATATAAGTTAAAAAGGCAATATACAAAAGAGCACATGTGTTATGTTATCTTTTGGAAAGAAAGGGAAATATAAATATATATAACATAATGAAATATATAAATATGTAAATAGAACATACATATAAAAAATAATTAAAAAATTATTTAAGGGGCACCTGGGTGGCTCAGTCAGTTAAGCATCAGACTCTTGGTTTCAGCTCAGCTCATGATCTCAGGCTCCTGAGATCAAGCCCCGCATCAGGCTCTGTTCTCAGCATGGAGTTTGCTTGTCCCTCTCCTTCCGCTCCTCCCCCTTCTCTCTCTACCTCTCTCTCTCTCATAAATAAATAAAATCTTAAGAAATTATGTACCAAATGAAAACTGTAAAAACAATGAAGGAAAGCAGAAAGGGAGAGATAAAGGACAAACTAATCAAAATAATATATGAACACAGTATTTGACTGCATATCTTCAGTTTTGGGCAGTGATAGGAATGGACATAAAGAAAATCCTGAACTCTTTTTATTTGGTTTGACATTTATAGTGGTGTGAGCAAGCAATTCTGCGATTACTTTTTCCATTATAGGATTCAACGAATGAAGTAAATGTGCTGATATCAGAGTCTCCCATGCAAAACAAGGGACATATAAATAGGAGACAGAGGATGAAAGGAAAGAATCCTATGGAAATACCAATGTGTACTCTTCATTTCCAAAATATGTGTGTAGGTGCACAAGTATGTGTGTATATGTATATTTGCCGATTTATGTACATATAAAAGTATATGTATGTATGTAATATTCAGTGTTTCCAAACTTTGTCCACTGAAAGTGTCTAGAAGCAAAAACAGTTCCATAACAATGAGCAGATCTACTGGACAAAGCTTAGTATCTAAAGCCATGGCCCATTAAAAGGACAATTATCATATGGTTTCACTCATTTATGGAACATAGAAAGTAGGAAGATCGGTAGGAGAATAAAAGGAAGAAGAAAGAGAGGGTAAACAGAAGGGGGAATGAACCATGAGAGACTATGGACTCTGAGAAACAAACTGAGGGCTTCAGAGGGGAGGGGGGTGTGGGAATGGGATAGGCTGGTGATGGGTAATAAGGAGGGCACGTATTGCATGGTGCACTGGGTGTTATATGCAAGTAATGAATCATGGAACTTTACATCAAAAACTAGGGATGTACTGTATGGTGACTAACATAATATAATAAAAAAATATTGTTAAATTAAAAAAAAAAAAAAGGAACAGGGGAATCAGAAGTAGAAGATTCCAGGGCTGAGACAGGGCAGATACTAGATGAACCTGAACTTATGATAGCAAGTAAGGAAATAGAAAAAAAAAATTTAAGTAAAAAACTGATGAAGGCATGTCACCATGTCACAAGAACCAGCCTAAAGGGCTCTCCCTGGTCAACTGTGGAACAATTTGAAAGCCACAATAATTAAGGACAAAAAAAATATAAACCATTAAGAAATAGGAATCCATGAGTCCATGAAAAATACAGATACAGAAAGATAGAGAAAAGAAAGTTCTTGATTACAATAGAAAGTCAAGTGCCTACTGGTTATGTGGAAAGTGAGGGTGGAAAACCATTTTTTTACATTCCTTTTAGTAAAGATTGGCTCAGGCAAAAATCATCAATGGATGCTAAAATAAAGCTAAAATTTTGATGAAAGGCGGGGTATATTCAAGGCCTTTCCAAATTACCTGTTAGTTATGAGGGAAAAAATAGGGATTATTCACTTTAGAAACTGGACAAAATCCTGACAAAATTAGTATCACCAATAAAGGACAGACCTATATCATGTGTCTCCATCTGTGATATTATGAAAAATACAGAACAATATTCATGTAATATTCTAGCCAGAAATATATAACCTGAATATAATTAAGAGAACACATCAAAAAAAATCAAACTAAAAACCATTCTATTAAAAAGGGGGGGGGTAAGGGGTAGTGGTAGGGGGCTATATTCTCCAAAATCATCAATGCTGTAAAAGACAAAGAAAGACTGTCAAATCTTCCATATTAAAAGAATCTAAGGGGACACCCCAACAAAATATAATACCTGATCCTAGCCTGGATCCTGCACTACAAAAAAAAAATTTCTACAAATGATATGATAGGGTTAATTGATAAAACTGGAATATGGATGACAAATTAGATAAAAGTATTTTCTCAAGATTAAATTGGCTGATAACTTAAGTATTTATGGGTAATGTCATATATGCAACTCACTCTGAAATAATTAATAAGAGGTCAATTTGAGTAAAAGGTACATGAGTGTGTTTTGTGTTATTTGTACTATATTTATTCTTACAGCTTTTCTGTACGCTTTCCTAGTTAAAAGTACATTTAAAGAGAGGAGCTGAAAAACAAACCCCTTGAAAATAGAGCTACCCTATGACCCAGCAATCGCTCTACTGAGTATTTACCCCAAAGATACAAATGTAGTGATCCGAAGGGGCACATGCACCCCAATGTTTATAGCAGAAATGTCCACAACAGCCAAACTATGGAAAGAACCCAGATGTCCATCAACGGATGAATGGATAAAGCTGTCGTGTGCATATATATATATATATATATATATATATATATATATATATATATATACACACACACACACACACACACACGCTCACATACATACAACGGAATATTACTCAACCATCAAAAAAATGAAATCTTACCATTTGCAATGACATGGATGGAGCTAGAGGGTATTATGCTAAGCAAAATAAGTCAGTCAGAGAAAGACAATTATCACATGATCTCACTCATATGTGGAACTTAAGAAATAAAACAGAAGATCAGAGGGGAAGAGAAGAAAAAATAAAACAAGACAAAATCAGAAAGGGAGACTCTTAATCATAGGAAACAAACTGAGGGTTGCTGGAGGGGAGGGACGTGGGGGGATGGGGTAACTGGGTGACTGACATTAAGAAGGGGACATGATGTAATAAGCACTGGGTATCATATAAGACCAATGAATCACTGAACTCTACCTCTAAAACTAATAATACATTTTATGTTAATTAATTGAATTTAAATTTTAAAAATTAATTTTAAAAAAACGAAAAACAAACCCTATCAGTATATATGGCCTCTTGCTTAAAATTTTAGTCAAAGAGCATTTTCATTGAAAGAGATTGTTACTCCAAAATTCAATTAAATTTTGCAATTCCACACTCAGCCCAAAAACCAAAACAGTCAGAAACTATTACCAAAGCAATCAGAAACTGTTAATAAATACTAGCATTTATGTAAATACTATGGAAAGACATTGATCTAAAAATACTTCTTTCACAGGAATGGTACAGTTATCTGATTGGCAAACTCCTTGTGAATGCCACTACACTTTCTGGTCTCTGTATGTAATGCTAGATATTACTGACACTTACCGCTACAAAGGCAAGACAAGCAAGACAACTGACATACACCCAGGTATGGATCTATGAAGGGAGCTCCTTCTGCTAGAAAACAATATGTAAATATTTACATAACACCTACAATTCTAAATGGGTAGTTTCCCACATGTGAGACTACATCTTCAAGAGCCAAAGGACAATTTGTGCATCTTCTTCTCGGATGTCTCCAGCACTCAAGGAAACATATTATAGATATAAACATTAGAAGACACCATTATGCCACCACACTGAATTGTATGCCTCTTGTCTTGTTTGAAAAGAATAATTTGAAAAGAGCTATTTTTACGAGATATCCTAGAAAATCAAGAGAAAGAACAGAATGGAGCATATATAGGTCATTCAGTAAGATGCAAAATACCTACCTGGAGCAAACAGAATTTCAGAAAAAGTATCAAGGAATTCATCTACAAAAAGAACTGTCTTCAGTAGTTTCTTGATTTTGTGAATTCCAGAGGCTAGAGATTTACATGCTCTGTGGTTTCTCCATTTAATTATTGTACTTTTCATATTCAGACTTGTGTCAAGAACTCTTCAATTAATATTATTTCTTATTATTCTTAATATATAGTAACTATATAAGCAAGCTAAAATGAAACAACAATCTCTGAAGTCTGTAATATTTTTTAGATTTCATTCTATATTCACATGCAGGACACAACATGGCGTACAAAAGATTTCACTTTTTCTTTCTAAAAATTCAAATTTGTCTTTGGCTTTGAATTGGACATAAACAAACCCTTCAATGTATAAATATAATATCTTCATTCACTATTATGACCTTAATAGATAAATGAAATTGATAAATAACTGGAAAATTCAATAAAATGTGATCACCTGTGATCTAATTATTAAGACAAATGGCTGAACCCTTGTTTAGATTTAGTTGTAGACACATAAAGTCAATTAAATTATTCTATGGCTCAGTTCCCAATCTACCAATAAAATAAAAGTCATTGCTGCCTCCTGATTTCTAGCTCCACAGAAACTACTAAGGTAATATCAATGTTGTGCCTAAAATTAATGGAATAAAGCTCTCTCTATAAAACTAAGCTTATAAAATTAAGGTTGAGCCCAAATACTGAGCCTAAGCAATAAGGGAGATAGGATAAATGCTGGGTGCCCAATTAAAATCAAAACCAAACCAAAGAAAACAAACTAGTAAGTTAAATATTATTTGTTGGTAATCACCTTTGGAAAATTCTTCAACACTTGCTCCATTACAAATAATCCAAGCATAAGCCATGCCTTACCTTGTTTTCTGCATAAGCAAGCCAGCGGCTCCCAAGAGCAATAGGATTCATGTTGGGCCCTGGACAAGGATAGCAGCCTGAAAAATTGGAAATGGCAATAGTGAGATATTTCTTAATAAATTTTCTGTTGGCACATATTTTGATGCCATCAAAACAAAACAGCCAAATGGTTTTATTTTTTCAAGTCTCACATAAAATTCCCATAAAACCAGCCATTATTTTAATAGCTAAGTGAAGTTCATTTTTTTCTCCTCTACAGTTTCCTTTTGGTTTGATGCTGTTCCAATAAGAAACAAATCTGGGAAGAACTGGTAATAATTTTAGCAAAAACTGGGTATTTTATCTAGTTATTCCTAGAACAAGAAAGAGAAGCTAAAAGGAAACAAAGTTTTTAAGTCAAGCAACAGTATTTAGAGAGGAAAGAGAAAGGATACAATTGGTTCAGAAATTTAAAGGCAAAAGATAAAGAAGACATACATCTAAAAGGAAATGACGATACACTGATGGGAAGAAAAAAACAGAACAAGTACTGAAGTAAGGCACCAATGAAGCCAAGTAATTCACAAAGAGTGCCTCCACAGAAAGACGATAGAAAACTCACCTACACACTCCTATGTATTTACATTAAGCACTCACAATTTCATTCTTCTTGCGTTGAGTCCAGCCAATAACAAACTAGTAGGAAGGACTGTTTTGTGGGTCTGTCCTTTCAAGAAGAATAAATCACATAGTCGTGACAGTGAATACCATCGCTGCATGGAAACTCCAATACCATCTTCCTGAACTCTACTATCCAAGGCACAACACGATTCAGTCAAGTAAGTGATGTCTGTCATCCTAGAGGCTCTCCTCTGCCCTCCTGGCCGTGCCAGTAAGGTCTTCGAGTCTAACACACTCATCTGTCAACTACACAAAATAATATTCCAGTGTTTCACAAAGCTTTAGAGGGACTACTCAAAGGCAACTGCAGAGTCAGACAACACAAAAAGCCTAACCTAAAGAACTTCTGGGTTATCATTCCATAAGTATCTGGTTAATATTCTTACAAATGTTTTCCTGTAAAAGGTACACTAGAGGATCAAACTGAAGTATTCTATTTCACAGTTTAGGTCCTAATTTGGAATCTAAATTTATACAATCATGAGACAAACAAGATTCCATAACAATAATGTTTTCCTCTTATGGCAAAATAATAGCCAAAGGACACAAATCATCTGAGCATAATAGCAAAAAATAGCAGGATGTGAATTATAAACTGCACACCTAACACTTCCCGACCCAGCATAAAGTCCCAGTCTATGTTACTGATCCTAAGAGGAATAGCGTTACCAATGTATGATCATGTTTTATGCAAAAGCATACTTAACAATGAGAAAAAGAAAATAATGAACTACTTTAAGATTTACTTTCAACAATAATTTATACATTCTGTGATATATTATTTTTAAATTTATTTTATCTTCCTCCCACTTGATTAGAGGGGTATGTAAGAATTTGTTGTGTTCACTGCTGAATCTCCACTGCCTAGAATAATACCTGAGCACAGCTTAATAAATATGTTTGAACAAATTAAGAAATGCACCTAAATTAATCAAAGCATGTTTATATGACACTGGCAAAAAACTCATCTACATAAAAAAAACTTCAAATACTCAAATAGTGGGCTCACCTAAAAGCCAGATGTTTCATTTTAAACTATTTTTTAAAAAATAGGAATCTTCAAAAAAAAAAATAGGTACCTGTCTTAAACATGTATTACGTGTTGGGGCACCTGGGTGGCTCAGTCAGTCAGTTAAGCAACTGCCTTCAGCTCAGGTCATGATCTCAGGGTCCTGGGATAGAGCCCCACGTTGGATTCCCTGCTCAGTGGGAAGTCTGCTTCCTCTCTCTCTCCCTCTGCTCCTTCTCTCTCTCTCTCAAATAGATAAATAAAATCTTAAACACACACACACACACGTATTACATGCTCTCTGATTCAGAAAGCCTTGTGTGTAACTAAATGCTAGTGTGTTGGTGTTCACAAGCACTGAGGAAGCACACGCCTGCTGCTGCATCCCTCACACAGTAGTGTTCATTTGAGCTCCTTCGATCACCATTTATTTTGAGTTTTCCTTTTTAAAGAAGATAAAGAACTTATAAAGAAGATAATGGCCCAAAGAGGAAATCCATATATCACATGAAATACAAGGTATGAGCTTTCTAATTTTTTACTCATCTTTTTAAAAAAATTGTTTTGTTTATTTCAGGGTTTAAAGGGTTCTGTTTGGGATGTTTTGGATTTTGGGAAAACTGACCTCTAGGGAACTGCGATATTACTATATCCACTGAAGGCACATTATGGACACATATTATGGACACATACAAAGGACAATGGCACACTAAAACAGTGCAAAGACAATACACTCTAATATATGCTGTACAGTATTTACATAGATTTCATTATTATATTCCCACTGAGTAGCCTAATTCATACATATATTCCATAGATATTTTCAGAGCTGAAGAAATGAATATAAATATGGCCTATAAGAAAACGTCCCCCTTTTAAATATTTTTTTGAAAATTTCCCCCTTTTAAAATGTCATGAGAAAAAGAACCAAATGAAAAACAGAAATAAATACTTGTGAACTGCAGCACTGCATTAGAGGTAGCTAATCTCCTGAACCTTAAAGTCAATATTATCTAACTCTCCATCAATTCTGGTATTCATCTCATCTCAATAGATCCTAATAAGTATATTCTCCTTTCCAAATACTAGAAGATATCAAGGACAAATGTTCTTCATTTCACTTTTGGAGTCAATGTTTTTAGAAACCCAGTGGACCTCAAGAATTATAGTGTATTGGAATGAAAGCAAATTGTTTTTCTGCTCTCCAAAAAACATTTTACAGCTGGAATCAGCAGACCATCAGCCACTCAGCACTATCCCAACTTTATAAGCATGACTCCTTTAAAAATTAACCATTGCCTCCAGCTAAACTTTGAAAACAAGGGGAAAAAAATCCAAATCTCTATAATACTAAGGCTAATTCTAACATGTTTACAATGTTTGTGAACAAAGCAAGAGAACTGGATATTTAAAAAACTGAGATTTCCAAATTTAAATAAAGGTAAGATCCAAGAAAAGCACACTAAATGAAGATTCCTCCATTGCTATAGAAATATTTTAAAAGGCACAGGAGACATGCAATTTTAGATGGCATCCTCCCTTAATATTGGTCCCTACTGGGGAGGTGACCTGAACTTATTTTGAAAAACAAAGGATTCAACTACTCTCTGTAACATTCTGCCTAATTTTTCTTGGTAAAGAGGACTCAAAAGATTTTAGACCTTTTTGGAAAAACAGATGTCTGCATTTATGGTCATCTGACTCCCAATAAGGTTAGCAAGGCAAGTCAATGGGAAAAGAATAATCTTGTCAACAAATGATGATGGGTCAACTACACATCCATATGCCAAAGAATATAACCCTGATCTCACACCGCATACAAAAATTAACTCGAAATTAAATCAAAGACTTAAATGAAAAAGTTAAAAGTACTGCTCTCTTCCTCAGCACTGCCTGCATTGGTGGCAGCCATCTTCTACTTGGCAACATGGCCGCTCTCAGACCTCTGGGGAAGCCCAAGATTGTTAAAAAGAGGACCAAGCAGTTCATCCGACAGCAGTCAGACCAATACGTCAAAATTAAGTACAACTGGTAGAAACCCAGAGGCATTGTCGATAAGGTGCACAGAAGATTCAAGGGCCACATCTTGATGCCCAACAATGGTTATAAGAGCAACAGGAAAACAAAGCCCATGCTGCCCAGTGGCTTCTGAAGTTCTCAGTCCACAATGTCAAGTGCAACAAATCTTATGTGCAGAGATTGCTCACAATGTCTCCTCCTAGGACCACAAAGCCACCGTGGAAAGAGCAGCCCCGCTGGCCATCAGAGGCACCAATCCCAATGCCAGGCTGTGTAGCCAAGAAAATGAACAGACAGCTTACGTGCATATTGTATTTGTATTAAACACACACACACACAAAACTGCCAAAAAAAAATGTTAAAAGTATTAACCTCTAAGAATAAAACATAGTGGTAAAACTTCATACCCTAAGATTAAGCAATGCTTTCTTAGATATGACACCAAAAGTACAAATGATAAAAGAAAAAATAGATAGGGCACCTGGGTGGCTCTGTGGGTTAAGTGGCTGCCTTCGCATGATCCCTTCGCATGGTCCTGGGATCGAGCCCTGCATGGGGCTCCCTGCTCAGAGGGGAGTCTGCTTCTTCCTCTCCTTCTGCCCCTCCCCCCCCGTTCCTGCTCTCTCTCTCGCTCACTCTCCCTCTCTCTCAAGTAAGTAAAATCTTTTAAAAAAAGAAAATAGATAAATTGGACATTTGTGCTTTAAAGAACATCACTAAGAAAAAGAAAAAACAGAATGGAGTTTTATAAAACATATATCTGATAACTGACTTGTATCCAAAATATAAACAGAACTATTACAACTCAAAAAAGAAAACACAAATAAGTCATAAATTTTAACAAAGAAGATATATGCTAGTGAATGAACACATGAAAAGATGCTCAACATCATTCCCCATCAGGGAAATGCAAATCAAAGGTATAATCAGATACCGTTTCATGAGACATCAATAGGATGGCTATAGTCAAAGAAAGGTAGTAACAATCAATAGTGGGAATGTGGAGAAATTGGAACTTTCATACACTGCAGGTGGGAATGTAAAATGCAGTCACTCTGCCTGGCAGCTCTTCAAATAGTTAAGGATAGAATTACCATATGACTCAGCAAATAAACTCCTAGGCGCATACTCAAGAGAAATGAAAACATATGTCCACACAAATACTTATACCCAAGAGAACTGAAAACACAGTTGACCCTTGAATAACATGAGTTTGAACTACACAGGTCCACTTATACATGGGTTTTTTATAAAACAGTACTGTAGATATATTTTCTTTTCCTTATGATTTTATACTAACATTTTATTTTCTCTAATTATAAGAACATAGTATATAATACATATGACATACAAAATATATATTAATTGACTGTTTATGTTATTGATAAGGCTTCTGGTTAACACTAGGCTAAGTTTTTGGAGAGTTAAAAGTTATACGCAAATTTTCAACCATGCATGCATTTGGCACCCCTAACCCCCATGCTGTTCAAGGGTCAACTGTGTATGTCCCCACAAAAAACTTTCATTCATGAAAGCATTATTCATAATAGCCCAAAAGTGGAAACAAACGAAACGTCCATCACCTGATGAATAGATACCTGTGGTATTACCCACACAATTAAATATTATTCAGCAACAAAAAGAAATGAAGAATAACATTCCATTGTCTGGATATACCATAGTTTACTTATCCATTCTCCTACTGATGGACATCTTGGTTGCAATGTGAATAAAGTTGCAATAAACAACTGTGTACAAGTTTTTTAAGTGGACAACAATTAAAACTCCTTTGGGTAAATACCAAGAAGTGTGATTGCTAGATTGTATGGCAACAGTATGTCTAGTTTTGTAAGAAACTGCTGAACTGTCCTCCAAAATGGCTATTATCACTTTGCATTCCCACCAGCAATGTATGAGAGTTCCTGTTGCTCCATATCTTTGTCAGCATTTGCTGTTGTCAGTGCTCTTCATTTTGGCCAGTCTCATGGGCACGTGGTATCTCATTGTTTTAATCTGAATTTCTCTGATAACATATGGTGTGGAACATCTTTTCATATGCTTATTTGCCATCTGTATATCTTCTTTGGTAAGCTGTTAAGGTTTTTGGCACATTTTTTAATTGGGCAGTTTCTGTTCTTCTTGTTGAGTTTTAAGCACTCTTTGTATATTCTGAGTAACAGTCCTTTAACTGGATGTGTCTTTTACAAAAACTTTCTCCTAGTCTGTGGTTTGTCCTCTCATTCTTTTGATACTGTCTTTTGGAAAGCATAAGTTTTTAATTTTAATGAATTCCACCCTATCAATTATTTCTTTCATGAATTGTGCCTTTGGTGTCGTATCTAAAAAGTCATCACCATACACAAGGTCATGCAGGTTTTCCCTATGTTATCTTTTACAAATTTTATACTTTTGTGTATTACATTTAGGTCTGTGATCCACTTTGAGTTAATTTTTGCAAAGGATGTATGGTTTCTGTCTAGCTACAGTTTTTCACATGGGAATGTAGTTGTTCCAGTACCATTTGTTGAAGAGACTATCTTTGCTCCCTTGTACTACACCTCTGCTGCTTTGTCAAAGATCTATTTCTGGGCTCTCTATTCTGTTCCATTGATCTAATTGTATATTCTTTAGCCAGTGCCACACTGTCTGGATTACTGTAGTTTGATAGTAGTAAATCTTGAAGTCAGGTAGCAACATGGCAGAAACTTGAATCACATTACTAAACAGAAGTCAATCTGAGAAAGCTACATACTATATGATTCCAACTGTATGACATTCTAGGAAATGCAAAACCATGGAGATAACAAAAAAATGAGTGGTTCCCGGGGAAATGGGGAGGGCAGAGATGAACAGGAAGAGCAGAGGATTTTTAGGACAGTGAAAATATTCTGTATGATATTACAGTGATGGATATATGCCATTATACATTTATCCAAACCCACAGAATGTATAAAACCAAGACTGAACCCTAAGGTAAACTATGAACTCTGGTTGATAATGATGTTTCAATGTAGCAACTGGACCACTCTGGTGAGTAACACTGATAATGGGGGAGGCTATACATGTGTGACAATGGTGAAATCTCTGTATCTTCTGTTCAATTTTGCTGTGCACTTAAAACTGCTCTAAAAAAGTCTTCAAAAAATTTTTTTTAACATTTGTTTATTTGAGGGGCACCTGGGTGGCTCAGTCGTTAAGCGTCTGCCTTTGGCTCAGGGCGTGATCCCGGAGTCCTGGGATCGAGCCCCACATCAGGCTCCCTGCTCCACTGGGAAGCCTGCTTCTTCCTTTCTCACTCCCCCCTGCTTGTGTTCCCTCTCTTGCTGGCTGTCTCTCTCTCTATCAAATAAATAAATAAAATCTTAAAAAAAAAAAAAAAGATTTGTCTTTTGAGAGAGAGAGTTGGCGGGGGAGGGGGGCAGTGGGAGAGGGAGAGAAGCAGACTCTCTACTAAGTATAGAGCCCAATGCAAGACTCAATCTCACCACCCTGAGGTCATGACATGAGCTGAAACCAAGAGTCCGATGCTCAACCAACTGAGCCACCCAGGAGCCCTAAAAAAAATTTTTTAAAGATGAACTGATAGATTCTACAACATAGATGAACTATGATTATCTATGCTCAGTAAAAGATATCAGTCACAAAAGACCACATATTCTATTAAGTCCAGAAAAGAAACCAGGAACACTCTCTCCAGAAAGACATATAAGCACATAACATTAAACATCACTTCAGGGATTTATTTGACTACCTTACAACTGATTAATGATCCTCTTAAAGTTCCGTAAGCTTTCTGGTTTTTGCTTTTTCATGTACATAAACATATGAATTTTTTAAAGATTTATTTATTTGAGAGAGAGTGTGCACGAGCATACATGGGGGAGGGGCAAAGGGAGAGGGAGAGAGAGACTCTCAAGCAGACTCACTGCTGAACACAGAGGCCAATGCGGGGCTCGATCTCATGACCTTGAGATCATGAACTAACCCGAAATCAAGAGTCAGACACTTACTCAACTGAGCCACACAGGTGCCCCAAATATATCATGAATTTAAGAGTACAGCCAGTGTGATGTTCAATGAGTAGGCCATTATGTGGAGAGGATAGGAAAATTACAAGTTGTTTCATTGCACACATATTCATTGATTGCCCACTATGTACTGGGCACCTGCCCAGCCCGTGAAAACACTGCGGCAATATATAGATGGGAACCCGAAAGAACAGGGATAGATTTGACTTTAACTTGAACTGGGCTTAGATCTCACATTAACCTGCCCATCTCTCCTCATAAATGTTACAAATTTGCTTCTAAACATTTTAAAAAGGAAACCTCCTCTTTCCAAAACTAAAAATAATTTTGCATTTTTCAGATCCTTTAAATTAATTTCTTATACTTGTTATTTATCATTAACGTAAATGAAGAACACACATAACACCACAAAGAAATAGCATTAGGATGGTAAGGAATAAATTTTCTTTCTCGAAGTTAAAAACAGAGGCCACTGGAAAGAGTTACTTACTGTACAATCCTTTGGTCTCTCCAGAGACTTCATATCTAACTTTCAATTTAAGCACACTGGAAATGACTGCTAATGACATCTATCAGTCCTTGTCTTTTGTTTTCTTCATCATACATGGGTTTTGAATTTCCACATCAGACAGCTGCTCAAGGCCACCGTCTCTATACAGGCAAATACAAAGGTGTCTCCTTTCTCATCATATTGGCTGCATTCCCTTTCTAGTTCTCTATCGGCTCTCTTTACCTGATCCTTCCACCCTTTGGCACAAATTCCCATGATGCTTCCCCTGATGGACACAGCTGTCTCTACTTATTTTACAGTCCCATCATTGTATTCATACATAACTAAGGCACTCACGATTGTATTATACAAGAGCTTTTTAAACTGCATTAGAAATCAAATGCCTACACCATCAAAACAATATCCTCATTAAGTGGAGAATTTGTCATTCTATGTGGGCTCTGGTCCTAATTGTTCAAGAACTAGAAACCGATCACTGGGGAAAACCTATGTGGCACAGGCAAATGGGCTACAATAAATGCTATTCTCAGTATGCCTACTGCCTCAGCAACATCTTTTTAGTGCCTCGGGCAAACTGGTTTATACACATGGGCTAGCCCAAATTCAGAGAAACACATAGAAACACGACTCGTTCCACCCGCTAAAAGCTTCAATCTGTATAAAGGAAAGGGGTGGGAATGTTGTAATTAAAGAAAAAGAAGATTCTTTCAAGTTAGGATATGGTATACTTGTTCCTTGATCTTAAATATCAGGCTATGCTAAATTTTGTTCAATGTGTTGATACAAATCACTTTAGGTGAAGCTGTATCTCAAAACAGGAAGTTAAATTCCTTCATACAAATATTCACCAAATACCATCAATCTTACCAACCCTACATCACTCACATAAATCCAATCTCTAGGGTCTTCCAGTCAAGTAAAATAATATGTAACTAACAATGAGATACTTCTTAAGAGAAGAATGAAATGAGGTAAGTTCCCACTATGGGTTGGGGTATTCACAGATGAAGGGGTTGGGAAGAGCTGTTGTAGAATGCTACGACACACAGTACTCAGAGCATGCAGAGAGAAATCACAACCTGTGTTGTTGTCATTGCTGTTGAAGCTTTCTCAACTCTGTTTCAATGTAAACTATATATTCAAATATAATATACATCCAGAGGCACCCAAATCAACAAAGTGAACATATACATACATAAGCAGTACCCAAAACAAAACAAACAAAACCCCAGGACATTACAGAATCACAAAAGCCCTCTCTCATATACCTTTCCAGCTCTCTTCTCCCAAGGCCATGCACCATCCTGCCTTCTGACAACTATACTAAACATCTGTCCTCAAAAGACATTGCTGGGTTCTAATACATAGTTTATTATACTTATTTTCATCTTTTATCCCCAGAAATGATAGTTGTATTTTTATACTACCCCATTTTTCAACATTTTAAGTTACATACATTTCAGATTTAATGAAATACACACTAAACAGATGTTATGGCATCCCCAAATCATGAGAGCTATTTTACAAATACTATACTGAAAGAAGAGGTGATAATTCTAATGGAACAGGAATTACTAAAAATTCACTTCCGGGGGCCTCAAGCCACCTGACCAGGACTTACTAATAAAACTGAATGTCACTCATAAAGCACCTGAGTGACACTCATAAAGCATCCTTCCAGATCTCTTCTCATCATGAACAATTCACAGAATACAAGAGAGCCTAATACTTTAATAATACTTATTTCAACTACTGAGTGAGTCCAGTAATGCAGAGGGAAGCATTTAGGACTGTATGACAAAGATATCCCAAAGGGGGCGCATGGGTGGATCAGTCAGTTGGGCATCCGCCTTCGGCTCAGATCATGATCTCAGGGTCCTGGGATTGAGCCCAACATTGAGCTCCCTGCTCAGCAGACAGTCTGCTTCTCCCTCTGCCCCTCCCCCTGCTCATGTGCTCGCTCTCTCTCTCTCTCTCTCTCTCTCAAATAAATAAATAAAGATGTCCCTAAGGCTATCAACTAAAAAAGAACAAAGGCATCAAGAAAGAGTAATAATGATTCACTCTCCCATTCATTTTTATTAGATTTCACTAATAGTCTGTACTTGCTAAAGGCTCATAAAATAGAAGCTCCTAGTCCCAAAAGGGAAAACACTCCAGATACTGGAGAGATACTCAAGAGCTGATGACTACAAACATATAATTTTCAAATTTCAGATTTTCTGGATTTACTCCAATATGTGGGAGAAACTTCACTCATATATGCGTACATATATTCACTTCTTTAAATATCCACCGAACACCATTAATTTCCAGGTCAGACCTATATATCATTTTTCCTGGAGATGACTACTGATCCTATATTAGCAATTTTCTTCCCCATCTGATGACTTATAACAGAGTTGCACTACATTCTAAACCATTTTGGCTAACTAAACATCTTGGAAAAGGACCGCTGATGTTTTGAAACCAGAAAACAGTTGAGATAAATGTTTTTCATCTTCAGCAAATTGAGTTTTAGTCTCACAAGAAGCAAAAATAAACATCAGTAATATTTTTAAGTTAGCTAGAACATCACGGATATATTATACTTTCCATGCAGACCTTACTTCCTTCATCCAAATCAAGCTAGATAACTTTGCTCTAAAGGAGATCACTGTCTAGTAGCAGAGACAGAACAAGTAAACAGAAAATGCATACGATAACATGGAAAGTTAAGTGTCTTAACAGAGGCAAAGATTACATGTTATAAAAGCATTCCCAAAGGGTGTTGAGTAATAAAAAAGGTCTGTAATCAAACAAATATGGGAAATATACAAATGTAGTAAATAAATTTAAGCAGATTAAAATGTTAGTCACCACTGCCATTCTCCAATAGAAGGCAGTGTTTCCTGACTATATGTGACCAGGGCACCTTGATGCCCACAGCATGTTGAAGGTTTGTGTTCTGCCAACAGACTTTGGGAACTGCTATCTTTGGGGACTTAGACGAAGGCAAGGTTGCTGTAAGCTAAAGGTGTCAGGAAATGGTTCACATAAGAACTAATACAGACAGCCGAGAATTAAGACAGCAGGATTAAGACATTCTGGGAAAGGAGGGTGCTCGTGTAAAGGCCAATTCAGACAGGAAAATAAAGTGACAGTGCACCTGCAAAGAAATGAGAATAATGAATGGAGTTCAAAGTAAATGTAGCATAAGCAGCATGAAAGGGAATTGTAGATATAAAGAGTTAAAAAGGATACCGAACATTGATAAAGAAGGTTTTTGTATGTGAAAAACCTTGGGATTTCAGGTGGTAGGAAATTTACAAGATACATGTCCCTGTTGGCCCAGGACATTTCTAGTATATATGTTGACCAGATTTGATCAGAATTAAATTAAGTATGGCATTTGTTCAAATCGAAAGACCTCAGTTTAGATGATAAATTATATATGGTCATTTGGTAATGACCTTTGGAAAGGTATAAATGAAAAAGACTGTCCATGAATTGATAACTGTTGAAACTAGATAAGTACATGGTGGTTCATTATTCTACTTTCTTTAAGTAACAGTACGTACTACCCAAAATAAATTCTTAAACAACATTCACAAGAGATGAAACAGTATTGTATAGTATTATTAATATAATAAAACACAATATTTTCACCATCTCACTAAATGTTTATCCAATAAGAAAAATTTTAATAACTTAATATTTTTTTATAAAATTTTTTATAAAAAATTTTTATAAAAATTTTAATAATTTAATAATCAAAATACATTTAACCATTTTAAGGTAACTAAAAACTCATATTCTTTCTATAAGAACCTCATAGTTTCAAGTAAGAATGAAAACTAAGAAGAATACATACTCTATTCATTCTTCTTTTGCTTAAACATACTTTCATTCTTATTTCCACTATAAATGTTTTAATTGAGAAATTATAGTAAAATCCCAAGATATGAAATTTCTTTAATTGCTTTCTTTGACAATGTGCCAGTTTCTATACTGATTCTGTCAATTGATTCAAGAGCTTTATGTATTTGCTTTTTTTTCTGTCAGATAGAAAATCTGTAAGTTGACCCACGTCAGAACATTCCACAAATTCTTCCTTTGCAAAATCTCAAATTGCAAAATACTTGTCCAGAAAATTGGCAAATATTGTCAATGTACAAAAAACAAAGCTTTTTAAAAGATAAATTGTATTTAGAGCCTACAGTATCATAGATTTTTTTATAGATTCTTATATGGAGGTCCTTATTCAAACGGACAATGCACCCCAATGTTTATAGCAGCATTATCAACAACAGCCAAATTACGGAAAGAGCCCAAATATCCATTGAGTGGTGAATGGCTAAAGAGGACACACACACACACACACACACACACACACACACACACAAGAATATTACTCAGCCATCAAAAAGAATGAAATCTTGCCATTTGCAATGACATGGATGGAGCTAGAAAGCATTATACTAAGCGAAATAAGTGAGTCAGAGAAAGACAATTGTCATATGATTCCACTCATATGTGGAATTTAAAAAACAAAACATATGAACATAGGGAGGGGGGAAAGAGAGGCAAACCAGAAAACAGACTCTTAACTATAGAAAACAAACTGATGGTTACTGGAGGGGAGGTGAGCAGGGGGACGGGTTAAATGGGTGATGGGTATTAAGGAGGGCACTTGTGATGAGCACTCGGTGTTGTATGTAAGTTGATGAATCACTAGATTCTACACCTGAAACTAACACTACACTATACGTTAACTAACTGGAATTTAAATAAAAACCTGATAATTGTCTTTCTCTGCTTGACTTATTTCACTTAGCATTATCTCCTCCAGTGCTGTCCATGTTGCAGCAAATGTTGAGAAAGACAATTATCATATGGTTTCTCTCATCTATGGAACATAAGAACTAGGAAGATCGGTAGGAGAAGAACGGGATAAAGAAAGGGGGGGTAATCAGAACGGGGAATGAAGCATGAGAGACTATGGACTCTGAGAAACAAACTGAGGGCTTCAGAGGGGAGGGGGGTGAGGGAATGGGATAGGCTGGTGATGGGTAGTAAGGAGGGCACGTATTGCATGGTGCACTGGGTGTTATACGCAACTAATGAATCATCGAACTTTACATCAAAAACCAGGGATGTACTGTATGGTGACTAACATAATAAAAAAACATTAAAATAAAAAAATAAAATAAAATAAAAACTATACAATAGGGTTGCCTGGGTGGCGAATAACATAATATAATAAAAAATATTATTATGAAAAAAATATAAAAAATAAAATAAAATAAAATACAGAGAGGTTTAATAAATAAATAAATAAAAACTTGAAGAAAAAATGAAACAAATACATTTCCATCGCCTATTAAATAACAGAAACTCATGTTAGTAGCAACTAATTTCACTCATTTGTAAGAGGCATACAATTAAGGATATAAGGCATATCTACATCATTTTATGCAAAATTTTATTAGACCATCTAAGCTTAAAAGTTCCTATTATCATACATAATTTTGCCCAATTTCTCCAATAAAACAGAGTACTCTGAAAGGTCTATTCTCATTCCAGTGTATCAAAAATATTACAAAGCCTGTGTCCTTCAAATCTAATTATAAATTCAATACATAAATCTAGTGATTTTTATGCTAAGTAAAACAAGTCAGTCAGAGAAAAACAAATATCATATGATTTCACTCATATGTGGAATTTAAGAAACAAAACAAGTGATCAAAGAAAAGAGACAAACAAAAAAGACTTAAATACAGAGAACAAACAGGGGGGTGATGGGTGAAGAGGATTAAGGATGCACTTATTGTGATGAGCACTGAGTAATGTATAGGATTGTTGTATCATTATATTGTACACCTGAAACTAATATAACACTGTATGTTAATTATACTTGAATTCTAAAAATTTTTTAAATCTGGTGATTTAAAATTGTTCCTTTATAATAAAGCTTATTTTTTCTTTTAAAATTCTATCTTGGGTATTTAATTACTGAAAATCTACATTTCTTACTTATTTACTTTAAAAACTTCACTATAAATATGTTCTGTAAAATAAAAATTTCTATTATTAACTTATTCATATTTATTAACTTCTCTTTAATCACTATGACAACTGACTTTATACCCAACTCTTACTACAAAGAAAGAAACAGATCTATTGGCAAGTACAATATTACTTCCAGCCTAATGTTTAAATTTCAAAACATACATTGCCATTTAAATAAACGACCTTAACAAATAATGATTTGGGATGTTTTTCCTCCAATTTTACACAGAGCTGAGGCAGCAAAAGCTATCGCTGTATTTTAAAAAGAAGCAAGAAAGTACCTCTAGGCTCCTGACCTTATTTTAAAAGGGAAAAGCAGCTACCAAGGAAAACAGACTCAAAGTGTAAAATTAATAAGGAGTCACAACAGAGATATCTGACTTTGCAGAAGCCACGACACACATATCTTTGATTAATGATGAAGAGCAGAAGACGACGGATAGAATGTAAGATAAACGCTAAGGAGGGGCGCCTGGGTGGCTCAGTCGTTAAATGTCTGCCTTCGGCTCAGTGCATGATGCCAGGGTCCTGGGATCGAGCCCCGCATCAGGCTCCCTGCTCCGCTGGGAGCCTGCTTCTTCCTCTCCCACTCCCCCTGCTTGTGTTCCCTCTCTCGCTGGTTGTCTCTCTGTCAAATAAATAATACATTTTTAAAAATCTTAAAAAAAAATGCTCAGGAAAACCTGGTATCTGAATCTGGCTGAAGGGTTCATACTCCGCCCTGATTCACTGCTCTGCAGCCCACATACATGGAGGTAACGGATAGATTCACACATGGTTCCTTAGATACAGTCTAGTTCTCTAATTGTTTTAATTATAATAATGAGTAATACAAATATAGTGTAATATATTAATTCATAAGACCTGTACAAGAAGAATATGCTAAAACAGGCCATGTACTATCCAAAGCTGTCCATATTATGCATAAAATACATTTGTGAATGAAGATATTATTAATGAATATATGCTTCTCAAAAACTTTTTAATTTTTTTATGTCTGGATTGACAACGTAAGATCCTGCCTAGTGATCTACATTTCATAATTAATAATCATAAATAAATTTCTGATTACCATAAAATCAATGAGAGCTGGATTAATGTACTCATTTGTTCAAGAAATATATAGTGAGAGCCTACACCGTGCTAGTTCAATGTCCCAGGCGTTAGAGATATGAATTGTATACATGAGGTCTTGTGAGAAAATGAAAAATATTTCAGGGTACATGATCTCGATCATTATCTTTGTAGATGTCTGAGAGATGGCTGCAAGCTCAAGAAGACAAGCTGTCATAATTCTTCTTCCTAGTCTGCCAAATTATAAATACTATGTGTTATAATGAATTATATTATGTGTTATATATCATATACAATGGATGCAATTCCATAGAAATGATAATGTATTAGTTACCTCAGAACATGACCTCTTATCAGAAAGGATAATATCTACTACCCAGGGCTTAATACATAGTAGATATTAGGTAAACATCTAATGAATAAGTATGTATACAGTTGTGATAGTTCAAGAACAGCAGCAATACAAGTTGGATTCCCTAGTCATAACAAAACTGAAATCTGTTCCAACAAAACTATCTCTACAGCACACGCATAATCAGACTCTGGGAAAAAAACAGCTAGAGCTTTGACGGAGAGTTATAGAAGTTAAAATATAAGAATGAAAACTACTGTTTTACTAGTGTGTAGTGAAAAAAAAAATTCTAGTATATGTGCTGCCGAAGGGAGCATGAAAAAAAAATTCTAACTCCAGACTTTCTTTGGACTCCGTTCCTGCTGGAATCTCCACCCTCCTGGCCCACCCTACAAGTTTGGGACATGCCAGCCCCTACAACTGCAAGAACCAATTCTTTTCAAAAAAAGAATCACTCAGCCAGTCAGTGAGTATGTATGTGGCTCCAGATTCTATGCTTATTCCGGCACTTTCAAACAGTACTGGAAGTCGTGGGAGATGGAGTAAGAAGGAGGGAGGGAAAGAAAGAGACTGGGACATGTCTCTAAGTTTCAAATCCCTCATGTACGATATAGTCCAGTTATCTCTTCAAGTATGTTATGTGAATGAAGTAACTTAACAACAGCTCTGGAAAGTATGGCATAGCTACATGAACCTAAATTACTCATAGTTACTCAAGGAGAACATGTAAGGAGAAACTGAGGCAACATAATACAAGGCTTGCTCAATAACAGGAAAAAAAATGTGTTGTGGGTTGTAAATACATACCATAAAATGAGAGTAGTAAGAGATCCACAGAAACACAGGCATATCATAGTAACTGAATAACCACGAAACACTGATGTGATGATTACAATAAGTTTGCTGATTCTGTCAAAAGCATATTATAAGAAATAAACCAAGTTTCCGGGGATGTACTGTATGGTGACTAACATAATATAATAAAAAATCATTATTAATTAAAAAAAAAAAAAAAAAAAAAAAAAAAAAAAAAAGAAATAAACCAAGTTGATACATACTTGTGACAAAAAACTTTTTTGTGAAAGTACAGCTATCAAAGGCAGCAATTTTCTCCTGCAAGACTACAACGAGGATCCTAAAATTAGAGGGAGAAAAAACAACAAAAAATGTGAATGTGAAATTCTGTATATTAAATCATAAATAAGTTAAATCATTAGATTTAAAGAAGTATCTATCAACGCAATTTAGGCAAGAAACATCAGCCTCTTAAAATGTAAAAACAGAACCACAAATTCCTTACTATAATCAAGAGAGACAGGATTAGAAGAAGAAAAGTGACAGAACAAACTACAGCTTAAAACATTATTTTCTTCTAAATAAAATTTTATTTTCATTCATTATAAATCAAATAAATCTATCTTCATTAGGAATGTATGAAATCAATAAACTGCTGGCTATTTACTAAAAGTGTTTTTCCAGTGCTGGCTCAAAGTCATGGAATTAAACATAAAATGGATTTACGTAACCTGTCACTTAAAATGATTGCTGAATTTCCCAACACAAGAGCAAAAGGAAGAAAGAAAGAAAGCAAACTCAGACAACTGTTATTCAGTATAAATGACTCATTTCTGATTGACTCAATATATTAAAATTTAATCAGAATCTGTATGAACTATATTTCTCCCAGAGCCCAAGATTTGTAAAAAATTAGGAAAATAAGTTAGTTATAAAATATTTTATAACCAAAACTCCTAAAATATATCCAAAATGAAGTTATTTTATAAATTGTGTTTTTGAGTACTTCTCTTCACATTACAGTAACATAAAGATCCAAATTTCAAAGTTATCTTAATAATCAAATAAAAGGTTACAATTATTAAATATTTAACATACTCAGGGTATTTTTCCAAATTTGGGGGAGGTAAATCTGAGTAACAGATGTTAATGATGAGTAGGAAAAAAGAAAATGTTGTCTTTAACATGCATGCTGTATTAATCTTGTTCATTTGCTAATGCAGAACAAAATCCTTAACACAGCTGACAACACATAATAAATGATTCTGTCATGGCACTTAACATAAGAAACCAACCAATCATCAGAACCAGGTTAAAAGGCTTAGGGAATCCATAATAAGAAGGTAACAAACTCAAATGAGAGAAAATGCAGAAAGACAAACAGAGATGAAAAGGTTTTTTTACAATCAAGAAGCCCCTCCCCGTAATATAGTAACATACAAAATCATTTCCATTTCCACAAGGACGGTTTAATTTATTATGAATATTGCTAAGTCCAAAAGACTGTGCCTACAGCTGATTTGCAAAACCAAATGCAGAATTAACCAGGGAAAGATGTGGTGAATCAGATTTGACATTTTATAGAGCAAAAGCTAAGCAGTATCGTAACATCTACATGATAGCTTTTCCTCTAACCTTTACCACATTTAAACTCAGGCAACTTCTAAGTGGAAAATCAATTTTTTAAAAATTACATAATGTATCCAAATCAACAGATTTTTTTGCTGTTGGAATATATCGTCAATGGTTTGTCTTAAAAAAAAAAAGAAAAAAGAAAAAGGAGAATATGAACCTTTGCTATATCAACCAAATTTCCAGAGAATTTCATAATCACTTTTCATTGATGATATCTCATATTCATAAATCACTTTTATCTGCTTTTACTCCTACTCAGAAGTTTCACAATCATTAATCACACATGATGAGCACACAGATGACTATGAAAAGATTAACTGTATTAATTTTCAAGGTAATTTATATATGTTAAAATAGTAACTGTCTCGTTATTTCACAGCTAAAATTAAAAGTAAAAAACACAAAAATATTTGTTGTAAGAAAAGCTGACCTAACTGCATCATCCAGAAACACAGTACTTGGAACAAGTACAGATTTACTGTAACAGTTTAAAAAAATAATGCAAGAAGTACTTTTTAAAAAATTTAACTGCACTGCGTTTTTCTGTTTTCTGGTATATTTGTGTATTTGTAATACGAGTAAATTGTGACCTAAAAATCTTATTTGTACTTAATCTCCCTTTTCAAGTGTGCTTAAGTTTCTGTTTGGCTAACTATGTATGTAATCTATTTTGTGAGAGCACAAAGGACACCTGAAGAAGAGCTCTCATTGTATTTTTCCAAGTTAAATATATTACCCACTAGACCCACCCATTCAATAATGTTGATTTTGAATAATTTGATGTTTCACTGGATAATTACATTATCCCAGCAATAATATTTGTTTCCTATAATTTTGAGTTTGATACTATTTGAAGTATAAATATGCATAATAATTAGATCTCCACTATGAACTACAAACTATCACTGAACAGCTTTTCTTTGTCTGATTTCATGTTTTTGTACTTGAATTCAAATACTTTTATCATTAGTGTCAAAGTCCACATGTTCTTCTAGTTTATATTTGTCGGGTATGTCTTTATATCTTCTTTTTACAGTCAACCTTTCTGAGTCATTCTTTGAATCCCTTTAAAATCCAATCTGAGAGTCTTTTATTACAAAATTTATTTTATATTGACACAGCATAAATTATTGTGTTTTCCATGTTCCATGTGTTTGCTTTTTGATGAGATGTAAGATTTACAGTTTCCATCCATGACCTCGATCAAGACATTTACCATTGCAGGGCTGCAGTTTTCTCAAATGTAAAAGGAAGTATTGAGTAATAGAAGATTCTTAAAGTCCCTATCTCCCCTAATGTTCAATGGCTATAAATTAATTCTTCATTATCATCAGGTCAGGTTCAACCCAGATCTGAGTATTTTCCTGGAGATTTCAACAAAACAGATTTTAAAGAAGGAAAAACTACCTAGTCCATGTTTCAGCTCTACTGTGAAATACAAAGAAATAACAATATTTAAAGCCATTTTTAATTGTTCAGAATGTTTTGTTTTGATGAATGTTAATAGGAAAGTTATACTGCATATCATAAAGCAGCACAGAAGCACATACATTCTATTAAAAAGTTATGTTAAACATGTAAAAAAGTTCCTCAAAGCAACACTTAATCTTTGTACATTTGCTCAGATACTTTTTACTCTTTTCCATTTCAGTGTTTAAATGCTAGTTAGGACTCACTAAACTTAATTCCCTAATGGGTCAAGACTGGAAGTTTGAAAACATTCATTCAGAAATCTTAACGGCTACACCATTTGGCAGAATTCAGAAGGTATTTTGTGACTTCGTTACAAAGTAAGTCAAAGATGGTGAATGACACTAGTAGAGCTTTACCTGCCCAGGAGGTACCTTACCTGGAACAAGAAACACATGAAGAAATGCTTACCGTTTGTTGCAATGGAGATCATAGATAGGTGTTTTAAACTGAATAGACTTGACCATCTCCCCGGTACGAAGCGAATATAGATCTACACAACAGTAAGGTGGACTTGTGCTAAAAAAAAAAAAAAAAAAAAAAAAAAAGACAAAAGCCATTATTTTTTAAAATGTGGGAGGGCCAGTAAACTCTACATTTTCAATGATTCGTTATATTCTATACAGTGGCTAGCTGAACATAATTAAAAAAATAAATTAGAAATAAATTTTTAAAAAATAACATGAATGGATAAATCTTAAGTAAAATACACGGATGATCAATAAAAAACTTCTACATTTTCTTATTAACATGATTGTAAAACCCTTAATTAACATAATGTAAGGAAATTTATTTGAACTATTAAAAATTCATAATATATCCCAATTAACTCATTTCAGAAATGCAAAATTTGGGAAAAATAAAATGAAACTCACTCACCAAATTATTACTATAGAAAAGAAAAAATCATAAAATTATCTTAATAAATGCAGAGAAGTATTTGATAAACTTAAAAAGTTGTTCAAGATAAGAAACATTTCATTAATCTGATAGAGTATAGCAACCTTAAAACTAATAAAAACTATCAATCATATATAATGGTAAACCACTGAAAATCTTTACCCTAAAATCAGGAACTAGACAAGAATATTCATTATCAAACCACATCTACTCAACATAGTATGGAAGGTCCTGTGCATAAGGCAAGAAAATAAATTACCATACGGAAGAAATACGGCTGTCATTATTTGCCGAGAACTTGACTGTATTAAGTATAAAACTCAATAATACAAATCTGTATATCAAAACATACATAAAGACAACTCTACAATAGCGGTGCCTGGGTGGCTCAGTTTGTTAAGCGTCTGTCTTCAGTTCAGGTCATGATCCCACGGTCCTGGGACTGAGCCCCAAATCCAGCTCCCTGCTCAGCAGGGAGTCTGCTTCTCCCTCTGCCCCTCCCCCCTACTCATGCTTGCACTTTCTCCCTACCTCTGAAATAAATAAATAAAATCTTCAAAAAAAAAAAAAAAAGACAACCTCACAATAAAGATGAACCTCACAATAAAGATGAAACATGGGTTGTTAATATGGATTGTTAGTTAATTGATACATCAATTTAGCCAGGTCACTAATAACAACAGCACCTGTATTTTTATGAATTAAGCACAAACCATTATAAAGTGAAATTTTAAAATATATATGTTGAATATATGAATATACTGAATACCTTGGAATGAATCTAAGATTTTGACATATTTATACAAAAAGAAAGAAAACAAAACAAAGCAAAATAAACTGAAGTATATACCAGAGGCTGACGGACTTTCTAAACTGATACAGTTCCACCCTAATGAAAAATCGACCAGAATGAGACCTCATTCTAAAATGTATATAAATATGCATTCCACATGATCAGACTTATACTGGAAAGGTATAGTAATTAAGACAGTGGGTTCTTGGTACTAGAACAGATAAAGAGACTGATGTTTCCATCTTAACAAAGTAGGAAAAGAAGAGCAAGTTAAATCCAATAAAAGTACAATGTGGGAACTAGTAATACAATATGAAATGAAATGAAACTGGAATAAGCAAAAGAAAAAATCTGTGGAACTAACACCTCGTTTTCTAAAACCAATCTAAACCAATCTATAAAGAAATAATCTGAATATGCCAGTATCTATAAAAGAAACTGCACTCATAATTTAAAACTTCTCACAGTGAAATCCTCAAAAATGACTTCATTTCTAAATTCTATCAATCATTTAAATGAAAATATTTAGATATCCTACTAAATAAAAACTTAAAAAAAAAAGTAAAAATAGAACTATCATAACTATCATATGATCCAGCAATTCCACCTCTGGGTACTTATCAAAAAAAAAAAAAAAGACTAATTCAAAAAGATACACTATGCAGCGCCATGTTCACTGCAGCGCTATTTACAAGAGCCAAGACATGGAAGCAACCTGCGTCCCTCAATGGATAAATGGATAGAGAAAATGTGATAGATACAGACATACATACACAATGGAATATTATTCAGGCATTTAAAAAAAAAGGAAGTCTTGCCATTTGTCACATGGATAGAATTGGGGGCATTTGCTGAATGAAATAAGTCAGACAAAGACAAATACTATATGAACTCACTTATATGTGGAATTTTAAAAAACAAAAAACCTGAATTCTTCAATACAGGGAACAGACTAGGAGTTGCCAGAGGTAAGGGTATGCAAAACAGAAGATGGTCAAAAGGAACAAATATCCCATTATAAGATTAACAAGTCCTGCAGATGTGATGTACAGCATGGTGACTAGAGGTAACAATCCTGTATTATATACTTAGAAGTTGCTAAGACAGTAATCTTAAAAGTTCTCACCAAAAGAAAAAAAATGGAACTGTGTGGTGACGAACATTAACTAGACTTACTGTGGTGATCATTTCGCAATACATACAAATATCAAATCATTATGTCATATACCTGAAACTAATATAATGTTATAGGGCAATTATATCTCAATTTAAGGGGGGAAAAGGTTATAATACTGGTCTGAGCACAGAAATATAGGTCAAGGGAACAGAATAGAGAGTCCATGAATAAACTCACACATATGGCCAAATGATTTTCATCAAACGTACTATATAATTAAGCAATGAAAGAACGGTTTTTGAACAAATGCTCCTTTTAAAAATTAAATCTTTGCATGGAAGGAATTAAAATTTCTAGCTTATATACAAAAATTAACTTATAATGGGTCACATTCCAAGAACATAAGAACCAAACATAAGAACCAAATAATTGCTTCTAGAACAAAATTTAGGTAAAAAATTTTTTTTTAATTTTTTATTATGTTATGTTAGTCACCATACAGTACATCATTAGTTTTTGATGTAGTGTTCCATGATTCATTGTTTGCGTATGACACCAGTGCTCCATGCAACACATGCTCTCCTTAATACCCATCACTGGCCTATTCCAATCCCCCACCCCCTCCCCTCTGAAGCCCTCAGTTTGTTTCCCAGAGTCCATAGCCTCTTGTGGTTCATTCCCCCTTCTGTTTACTCCCCCTTCATTCTTCCTTTCCTTCTCCTACCGATCTCCCTGCTATTTCTTATGTTCCATAAATGAGTGAAACCATATGATAATTGTCTTTCTCTGCTTGACTTATTTCACTTAGCATAATCTCCTCCAGTCCCCTCCATGTTGCTGCAAATGTGGGGTAATCGTTCTTTCTGATGGCTAATACTCCATTGTATATATGGACCACATCTTCTTAACCCATTCGTCTGTTGAAGGGCATCTCAGCTCTTTCCACAATTTAGCTATTGTGGACAATGCTGCTATGAACATTGGGGTGCATATGGCCCTTCTCTTCACTACGTCTGAATCTTTGGGATAAATACCCAGTAGTGCAATTGCTGGGTCATAGGGTAGCTCTATTTTTAATTGTAAAATTTATTTCTTAAACAAGAAAAAGAAAGCACGAACACAGACATAATTGACAACACAAAATTACCAAAATTAACGACTTTTATTTTTTAATAAAGATATTTAAAAAATGAACAAGCAAGTCCCATATTGTAAGAAAATATTTTCAAAAGATGTATCTGGCAAAGGGTTTGTATCCAGAACATAAAAAGAACTCTTATCATTCAATAATAATGATATATACAACATGTTTTAATGGCCGTAATATTTTTTTTTAAGATTTTATTTATTTATTTGACAGAGATAGAGACAGCCAGTGAGAGAGGGAACACAAGCAGGGGGAGTGGGAGAGGAAGATGCAGGCTCATAGCGGAAGAGCCTGATGTGGGGCTCGATCCCATAACGCCGGGATCACGCCCTGAGCCGAAGGCAGACGCTTAACCGCTGTGCCACCCAGGCGCCCCAAATGGCCGTAATATTTTAAAAGACACTTTACCCAGGAAGATATAGAGATACATATGATAATAAAAAGAAAAGATACAGAGATAGCAACTAAGCACTTGAAAAGATGAAGTGAAATGCAAATTAAAACCACTAAACCACTAAGGGATACCTACACTCACTAGAACGGCTAAAATTTAAAAGACTGGTAATACAAGAATGCAAAGTAATTAAAATGTTATACATTGCTGTTGGGAATGCAAAATGGTACAATCATTTTGAAAAATAATTTAGTAGGTTTTTATACATTAAAAATACCCTTACCATATGTCACAACTAGGTAATTTGCTATTCATAATAACAAAACACTTAATAAAGATCAACAGGTGAGTGGATCAATATACTGTGATATACTGAGGCAATGGAATATTATTCAGCAATTTTAAAGAACAAGTTATCCATACAACAACATAAGTGAATCTCAGAACCATTATGAAGTGGAAAGAGACCAGATACCGAAGTCTACACACTGCATGAGTCCCTTTCCGTGAAAAGGCAGAAAGGTAAAATTATAGGAAGTAGATGAGTGGTTGCCACAGGGCAGGGAAAGAGGGAAGCGCCATGAAAAAATGTGGTGGATGATGGAAACATCGCTGTGTCTTGACTATGGAGGGTCCTTACACAACTGGATGCAATTGGCCAAACTGGAGGTGGGGGAAAACCTAATAAAACCTGAACTTCAATCTCTAAAACTGACACAAGGCAAAAATTCTTTTCTTAATGTTCCCAAGTAATTAATCCAGTCCTCTGCTGAGAAGCAATGAGTTAATAATGAATGAAATCTAACATTTTGCCAGACCAACTGGGAAGAAAAAACAGCTTGTCACCTTCAATTAGCAGCTCATTATAGCTACAGTACACTAGAAACTTGAATTCTGATCATTTCACTGGCATCCATACAATGTCACAACTGAGATTCTTCTTGCAGAAAACCTTCAATAGAAGTGGACAAAACAAATGCTATGAAGGCTCAGTTTAAAGTTCACTGAACAAGACTTGGTGGAATTGGAAAATCTATTTATATATGGAAAAAAAAACTCTTATTCAATGCCTAACAGAAAAAGATAATTATTTTAAAACAAGAGTTTTCAGAAAGTCACACATTCATAAAGGAGTCATGCTATCTGCCAATAACACGGTTGTGTACACGCCTGACATACCCTTTTGTTCTCTATTTTCTCTCTTTTTAAAAGCTTTGACTATTTCCCTGGGACACAGCAAGACAATCTTAATTATCCTCATGGATAGGCTGATGAGAAAGCTTTCCATAACATCAGCAGTATGCATGCCCCTAACAGAAAGGATGCATGTTAAACTGAAACTAAAATATACAGACATGAAATAAACTTTTACTTTGCACTCCAATGTATACCAGACAGTGCCACAAGGAAATTGTATAGAGAATAAGTCTTCATTAGATCTCCAGAACTCAAATGGGTTAACATTTTTACAGGTTTGTGTCTGACATTTAAACATAAAGCTATGACTTAACTTTACAATAAACCTAATTAATTCTTTAAGAAAAAAAGTTCCACATAGAAATGTTGAGAGTCAAATTTAAACTGTAACTGAATATATTGCAAGCAAACACCAGAGGTTGGAAAGAAAGCAGGAATGATGCAATTTTTATTATTAAATGGTTGGTTCAGGAAGTCGAACTTGTGGCCCCAGCACCTCTCTCTCTCTCCAATACATGGGTATCAACATGCATAGTATAAAGTTATGTTGTAGTTTTCATGATAAGTATAAAATAGAAATGAACACAAACGGTCCTTAACTGACCTTCTCTTTACCTAAGTAGCTTGTTTTATGGTGAGTAACCAAGAATATAATCTGAAAAATTTTGTATCAGAATAATCTGTTACCTATTGTGCCCATGACCTATACCCAAGAGGGAAATTATTAAGCTTTGCTTAGGGAGGGAAAACTCCTCCCACAGCCAATGGTATGGTATTGAAATAGTTCATTTATCTCAGTGAAGAGTGCTGATGAGAACTATTTGAAGGGCAAATTTTTTAAAAAGCTTCCAATATTGAAAATGTGATGGTTAAATTAAGCAGTAAAGAATTATGAAACAAAATAGATTTCTTAAAAGAAAAAATATTAAAAAGATTGTAAATACAGAAGATAAACAAGAAAACGCTAAACATTTCCATCTAAATATCTTGCCTACTTCAGTGTTTCTTACTTTCTCTGTAATACTTTTCATCACATTAAAAATATTGTTAATATAAATATATTTAATAATTTTTTTATTTTTAGAGCAGTTTCTGCTTCACAGCAAAACTGAGTACAGGATACAGAGATTTTCCATATACTCCTCCCACCATTCATGCATAGACCACTCTTTAGCAATATCCCCTATCAGAATGGAATGTTTGCTATAATTGATGGACCTACAATGACATATGATCACCCAAAGTCCACAGCTTACATAAGGGTTCACTCTTGGTGTTGTACATTCTATGGATTTGGACAAAGTTATAATGACATATATCCAACATTATAGTATCATAAAGAATAAACTCATTATCCTAAAATTCCTGTATGCTTCCTTCCTTCAACCGCCCTGGCCAATACTGATCTTTTTACTATCTCCATAGTTTTGCCTTTCACAGAGTAGAGTTGAAATCACAGAGGAGGTAGTCTTTTCAGACTGACTTCTTTCACTTAGCAATATGCATTTAACTTTCCTCCACTTCTTTTTATGGCTTGATAGTTCATTTTGGCCCTGATTAACATTCCGTTACCTGGATGTACCATAGTTTCTTTATCCATTCATCTACTGAAGGATATCTTGATTGTTCCATGTTCTAGCAATTATAAATAAAGCTAATATAAACACCTGTGTGCACCTTTTTGCACAAGTATAAATTTTCAAGTCCTCTGGATAAATACCAAGCAAGGTAATTTCATGAATCATATAGTAAGATTTTAGCTTTGTATGAAATTGCCAAACTATCAAAGTGGTTTTACTATTTTGCATTTACTACCAGAAATGAATGAGAGTTCCTGCTGCTCCACAACCTTACCAACATTTGATGTTGTCAGTTTTCTGGATTTTGGTCATTCTAATAGGTGTGTAGTGGCATCTCGTTGTTTTAATTTGATTTTCCCTGATGGTATAAGATATGGACCATATTTTCATATGCTCATTTGACATCTATCTATTCTGTTTGAGGTGAGGTCTTTTGCCCAATTTTTAATCAGTTTTTCATTTTCTTATTTGGGTTTTAAGAGGTCTCTATATATTTTGGATAACTGTCCTCTGTCAGATATGTATTTTCCAAGTGTTTGCTCCCAGTCTGCGTTCCATATTCACATTCTATTGACAGTGTTTTTGAAGAGTGTAAGTATTTAATTTTAATGATATCCAACTTTTGTTCAGAAAATTGAATCTGTGAAGTATAGGATAAACCTCAGAAACATTTCCAGAATGAAGAGGAAATGAATAAGAGGGATTAATTGGAAAACAGCAGATAAAAAGAACTGAACATAGAGATTCAATTTATGGAAATACATATTATTGAAGAAATTCTGCCTTAAGACTATAGCATCAATCCCTGCCTGATAATCTCCAGCTTGCCAGCCTAAGCTATTTCTTACCTGTGAGCCCCCACAATCATGTAACCCAATTCCTTTAAATGAAAATCATGTTGAATCACTGTATTTTACACCTGAAAATAATATAACACTGTATGTTAACTATACTGGAATTAAAATAATTTAAAAAAAAAAGAAAACTCCAGAAACCAATACTGCACTGTACGTTAACTAACAAAATTTAAACTAAAAATAACAAATGAAAATAAAGAGAAGAAAAAAATAAAATGAAAAAGAAAGAAAAATCATGTGTGTGGGTGTATACACTGAATGATATACTGGGTAATCAAGAATATAATACACATGCCCAGAGCCAAATGTTTGCTCAAAAAACAACTGCAAGGTCATGACTTGCATCTCTGGCTGGGCCTTTGAGTCTGCAACAAGCTGGAGATAAAGGCTAAGGTAGTGTAATAGATGCCATCACTACGCACTCAAGGACCATCCCAGCTCAGTACCAGTTTGCAAATGTTAGAGTTTTTATTTTTCCTTTTGGTACCTGCCATTTAAGAAAATCTCTGTCAGATCACTGCCTGACTGCCAAGATAATAGAGATTTCAGTAATCACATAAGACAATAAACATAATCTTTACAAAAAGAGTTTAAAAAATCCACTAAACAATGGGTGGATGCAGGCAAAAACAGCATGCTCTGGGGAGGATAACAATCTGATGTTCGGAGTTGCACATTACAATATTCAAATGCCCACTGTTCAAAAAAAATTGCAAGGCACACAAAGAATCAGAAAAGTATGGCCTATTCATAGAAATAAATGGAGAGAAACACTGAGGAAACCCAGGTAGTGTACTTAGTATACAAATAATTTATATCAGTTGACTTAAAGTTCATGCTCAAAGAGCTAAAAGAAAATACACAAATAAAGATCTAGGAAAATACACAGATAAAGATCAATGAAGATCTAGGAATTATGAAACAGGAACTACATAGAAATAATGGAACTAAAAGTATAATAATTAAAATGGAAAGCATACTAAAGGTTTCAGAAGTGTATCTGAATATCAGAATAGGCAAGAAGATAGAATGTGCAAACTTGAAAATAAGACAACTGAAATTACATAACAAAGGAAAATTTAAAAAGAATGAAGAAAAATTAACACAGTTTATGAGCAACATTATAGATCAACTAAACGTAACCAACTCAAAGAAGACTCCACCCAACAACAGAATATACATTCTTCTGAAGTGCACATGGAACATTCTACAGGATACACCATATGTTAGCCACATAACAAGTCTCAATAAATTTAAAAACAATGAAAACAAGCTTTCTAACCAAAATGGAATGAAACTGCTAATCAAAACCAGAAGGAAAACTGGAAATTCACAAATATGTTGAATTAAACAATAGCCTCTTAAATAATCACTGGGCCACAAATATGTGGAATTAAATAATAAACTCCTTAACAATCAACACTACATTAATGGAATGCAGGGGGAGAAAAACACATGATTATCTCAACTGATAGAGAAAAAAGCATTTCCCAAAATTCAACATCCTTTCATGATAAAAACATATTAAGAAATTAGGAATAAAAGAAAATTTCCAAATATGTAAAGCACCTTTATGAAACACCCACAGCTAATATTATACTCAATGGTAAGAGACTGAATGCTTTCCCCCTAAGATCAAGAAGAAGAAAAGGATGCCCACTTTTAATACTGCTATTCAACGTTGTATTGAAAAATCTAGCAAAAGCAATTAGGCAAGAAAAAAAAATTAAAAGCTTCTAAATTGGAAAAGAAGTTTTACTAACTCACTCTATTCACAGACAACATGATCCAATATATAAAAAATCCAAAAGAATCCACAAAATAATACTAGAACTGATGAATTCCAGAAAGTTGCAGGGTCCAAGATCAACACATATAAAACAGCAATTATCAATCCAAAAGAGAAATTAAGAAAGCAGTTCCATTAACAAGAGCAATGCAATCTCTATCAAAATTCCAATTTCTGCCCTTTTTTGCAGAACTGAAAAGCAAACCTAAAAGCAAATGGAATTGCAAGAGGCCCCAAATAGCCACACAGTACTGAAAAAGATCAAACCTGGCAGACTCAGATTTCCCAATTACAAAACTTACAACAAAGAGATTTTAATCAACTGTAATATTGACATAACATCAGATATATAAACTAATGGAACAGAATTCAGATTCCAAAAATAAACACATACCTCTATAATCAATTAGTTTTCAAAAAAAGGGGGCCAAATCTATTCATTGGGGGGAAAAAGAATATCTTCAAGAAATGGTGCTGGGTAAACTGGAAGTCCACATGCAAAAGAATGAAGTTGGACTCCTATCTTACATCAAAAATAAAAATTAACTCAAAATGGATTAAAGACCTAAATATAAGATCTAAAACTGTAAAAACTCTTAGAAGGAAATACAGAGATAAATCTTCATGACTTTGGATTTGGCAATATTCTTAGATACAATACCAAAAGCATAAACAACAAAAGAAAAAATACATAAACTGGATTACATCAATATTGAAAACTTTTGTGCATCAAAGGACATTATCAGGGACACCTGGGTGACCCAGTTGGTTAAGCATTTGTCTTCAGCTCAGGTCATGATCTCAGGGTCCTGGGATCAAGCCCAGCATCAGGCTCCCTGCTCAGCAGGGGAGGTGTCTGCTTCTCCCTCTCCCTTTGCCTCTCCCCCACTCATTCTCTCTCCCTCTCTTTCTCTCTCTTTCTCAAATAAATAAAATCTTTAAAAACAAAAACAAAGGACATTATCAAGAAAGTGAAAAGACCAGGAGAAGATATTTGCAAATGACATATCGAATAAAGGGCTAGTATCTAAAATCTATAAAGAACTTATTAAACTCAACACCCAAAAAACAAAAAAAAAATAGTCAAGAAATGGCAGAAGACATGAAGAGACATTTCTCCAAAGAAAGCATACAAATGGCTAACAGACACACGAAAAAATGCTCAATATCCCTCGGCATTAGGGAAATACAAATCAAAACCACAATGAGATACCACCTCACACCTGTCAGAATGCCTAAAATTAACAATTCAGGAAACAACAGATGTTGGCAAGGATGCAGAGAAAGGTCAACCCTCTTATACTGTTGGTGGGAATGCAAACTGGTATAGCCACTCTGGGAAACAGTATTTGAGATTCCTCAAAAAGTTAAAAATACAACTACCCTACAAACCAGCAACTTCACTACTAGGTATTTATCCAGAGGACACAAAAAGAGTGATTTGAAGGGGCACATGCACCCCAATGTTTATAACAGCAATGTCCACAATTGCCAAAATACAGAAAGAGCCCAGATGTCCATCGATGGATGAATGGATTAAGAAGGTGTGCTAGAGGGGCGCCTGGGTGGCACAGCAGTTAAGCATCTGCCTTCGGCTCAGGGCATGATCCCGGCGTTCTGGGATCGAGCCCCACATCAGGCTCCTCTGCTAGGACCCTGCTTCTTCCTCTCCCACTCCCCCTGCTTGTGTTCCCTCTCTCGCTGGCTGTCTCTATCTCTGTTGAATAAATAAATAAAATCTTTAAAAAAAAAAAAAAAAGGTGTGCTAGATATGGATATAGATATAGATATAGATAATGGACTAGTACTCAGCCATCAAAAAGAATGAACTCTAGCCATTTGCAATGATGTAGATGGAATTAGAGTGTATTGTGGTAAGTGAAATAAGTCAGCCAAAGACAAATACCATATGATTTCACTCATCTGTGGAATTTAAGGAGCAGGGAAGGAAAAATAAGATAAAAACAGAAAGAGAGGCAAACCAAAAGGACTCTTAACTCTAGGGAATACAGTATTGCTGGAGGTGAGGTGAGTGGGGGGTTGGGATAATTGAGTGATGGGCATTAAGGAGGGCACATGATGTAATGAGCGCTGGGTGCTATATGCAACTGATGAATCACTAAACTCTACCCTGAAACTAATAATACACTATATAATAACTAACTTGAATTTAAATTTAAAAAAAAGAAAGTGAAAAGACAACCTAAAAAATATGAGACGATATTTGCAAATCAGAGATCAGGTAAGAATCTAGTATCCAGAATATATTGAACTCTTACTACTTAATAAGAAGAAGACAAACAACCCATATTTACAAAAGGGCAAAGGATACGAGTAGACATTTCTCCAAAGAAGACAGAGATATGGCCAGCAAACATATGAAAAGATGCTTAACACCATTAGTTACTAGGGAAATGCAAATCAAAACCACAATGAGATACCGCTTCCCACCCACTCAGTTGGTCATAATAAAACAACTGAAAAAGAGCAAGCATTGGCAAGGATGCAGAGAAAGTGGAACCTTGGTCCATTGCTGGTAGGAATACCAAATGGAGCATCCTCTGCGGAAAACAGTTTGATGGCTCTTAAAAAAGCTAGACACAGAACTACCATATGACCCAGTAATTCCACTCCTTGGTGTATATCCATGAGAAATGAAAGCATATGTCCACAGAAAAACATATACATGAACATTCATATCAGCATTATTCATACAACCACAAAGTCGAAACAACCCATACATCCCTTAACTGATGAAAGCATAAACAAATTGTGGTATACACATATAACATTATTTGGCCTTAA
Organism: Ursus americanus; assembly: GCF_024610735.1. NCBI lineage: Eukaryota > Metazoa > Chordata > Mammalia > Carnivora > Ursidae > Ursus > Ursus americanus. The sequence goes on from NC_142149.1 coordinate 33,894,731, forward strand.
AATGTAATGAGGTTCCAATTAAATGGCATTCTGGAAAAGGCAAATTTATGGAGACAGTAAAAAGATCAGTGCTTGCCAGAAGTTAGGGGAAGAAGGGGTGAATAGGCAGAGCATAGAGGATTTTTAGGGCAGTGAAAATCCTCTGCTTGATAAAATAATGATAGATACATGCCATAATCCAGTCTGAGAAACACAGTAATATTATTGAACAAGACAGTCGGTGGGGGCATCTGTGTGTATCTATTCAACCATATTGAAAGAAAAAGCTGATAAATAAGTAGAAAGGGAAAACTCAACCTAGAGAATAGAACAGAAGATGGAATTTTGGGAAACAATGACATTTCAAAAATATTACAATATTTTTATGCTTATTAAAATTATTTATTTTCAAGTCTCCAATATACTGTGACCTTGTTCAAGCCACTCATTACGTATCATTCATTTCTCATGCCCTCGTCATGTGCCTAGAACATAGTATACCATCAATAAATATTTTTGAAGGAGTAATCAAAGTGGATGAAGGAAAAACAAGATATTCTGAAATAGAGTGTAATGAGCAGTTCCCACAATTAGGAACTATAAGCGTGGGGATTTGTGACCTATTTCATTGTTTCACACACAAAGGTTACCAACTTAAAAATCTATCCACTTTGCCATAGTAATCTTCCTAAACAATATCTCTAAGCATTTATTCCTGTTTCAGAAACTATCAAAGACACCCCACTGTCATGAAGCTCAACCTTTCATCTGAGGAAATAATGTCCTCCAAGATACAGACTCAATTTTTTTAAATACTTAGTTGACACTCTCTTCTTTCAACTTGTACTCTAGCCCATGTACCATCAGTGCCTTTTTCCTCATGGTGTCTATCTACCTGGCTCTCTTCTATTCCCATCTCTGCTCACCTAAATTTCAAAAATTCTTCAAACTGATTAGAATGGCATCCTCCCAGCTTGAAGTATTTGCTTCAAAGCTTGAAATCTCATGATACTTTTACCCCTCAGGCCAATTAAAGGATCTGCCAGCCATAATCAACTTAATAAGAAATGTCCTACTAACCATTACATGAGTAGTCAGCAGTCTTAAAAGGTCATGCTCTTTACTACAAAGGCCCTCCCCTTACATAACCAGGGAAGGTATCTGACATAAGGACAAGCAACTTATGGATAGATATAAAGTATAAAACTGTATCCATACAGAGATATACCACAGCACCTTAAAAAGGAAAACAAAAAAAGAAAAAAAACTAACTATATTCAGAGAATAGAGGATTATAGGTGATGGTAGTATATCCTAACACCGCATATATCACACATTTAAAATGGTTAAATAAAGACCAACAAAATTATAGAACAATATGGAAGTAACAATGAACGAAAAATGAAGTGTCAGAATTAGGTTTTATTCTCAGAATGATGGAAGATAACCATTGCCTTTTATTAATTTATTCATTTGATAAATTTAATTAATTATCTCTGTGCTAGGCAATCTGAACAAAATGGGCCAAAGTTCTTTCCCTCATTGAGCATATTCTAGTGGATGAAGACAAACACAAACATATAAATAAGTGAAATAAACCAAATGGTAAGTATTGATGAATAGTATGAATAAAGAAAAACACAGTACGTTAAAAAGAACGAGTGCAGGGAAGGAAAGGATATGCATCACCGCCCAAAAAATCTTATGATGACTAGAGAGGAAGAATTAGAAATGACCTGGGAGTACTGATTTCTTCTGATGGCTTATATGAACCTGTCCAAAAGGCACAATCTGTCATGATGGTCACAAGGTATATAACGGCAGTGTGACTAAGAGCATAGAGAGAAGAGCAAAAGAGCATCTCATCTTGAGTATGGAGATGGGATCTCCTCTTAACTTCATTGAACAATGATGTAGACACTAGGGAAAGAGGAATTATATGTTTTAAGCCAATTTTAAAAAAAGAATAGTACATAAGACAAAGCAATCAAAAAAAGCACATAAAAACTAACAAAACTAAGAGAATACAAAAATCAAATTAAGGGAGTATTATTAGGAAATTTTGTCTTCTGAAAGAAAGTCAGGCTGTAGATATGGAGGAATTATTTTCAATACAATGGCAGAATGCGAGGATATAAAAGCAAGAGCCTAGAAACTGGGCACCAGAGTAGGAATAAAAAAGAGGGAGAGGACACTATATAGTAATAAAAAAAACAGAAAAGTGGAAGAATGTCCCACCATGAGAAGTCACAGAGAAGCCCTATTCCACAGAGTATGTGGAATATTAGAAAGTAGAGGGAAAAGAGCTTAAAACTAGCTATGGTCAGGGTCCTGAATAAAAAGTTGAAAAAACTGCTTTAGCACACTTTCTATTTTCTGTCATCATATAGGCAGAGGGCATTTTGGCCTCCAAAGTTAGCACCAGAGTAATAAGGGCCAATATCACTACATACGATATGTTATAAAGTAGCATTCTTACATTATCAAGATTACAAGATTCCTAATAAATTTATGAAATAATGTATGGCTGTCCACTACCAACAAACTGGAATTCCATTGCAATCAAAAAGGGAGGTGGGGGGATGGGTTAAATAGGTGATGGGGATTAAGGAGTGCACTGGTGATGAGCACTGGGTGTTGTATTTCAGTGCTGAATCACTAAATTGTATACCTGAAACTAATATTACACTGTTTGCTAACTAACTGGAATTTACAAAAAAACTCAGAAAGATCTCCTGTTTTTAAAGGTTATTATCCAATGATCTGTGGTTAAACCGTAGTAGGATTTACCTATCACCTGCTTCTATTAATAAGTCATATTGATCAAAGAATGAGTTCCAAAGTAGAAAACTTGAGAAATATGAGAAAAATGTTGAAAATGTTTATATATATATATATATATATATATATATATATATATATATACTGAAAAATCTAGAAGTCACTGGAAGTTGTTTTATTTTTTACAATTATTTTAAAATAAAGATAACTGAAGTAAACATACATGAAGAAGAGTGTACAGTTTGGTGAATTCTGAGGTGAACATCTTAGTGAATTTTCATAAGGTAGATACACACAGGTAACTCTACACAAGTAGAAAAACACGTTTCCAGTATCTCAGAAATGTTCCTCATGCCCCCAACCATTACTGGTCCCATCCTCTCAAAGGTCATCACTATAGTCTTTCCTTGGTGGCCTGATTAAGTAATTAAGATACCATGTGGGAGAAGGCCCCAAGCCCAAGAACTGCAGATGGCCTCCAGCACATGGCCAATGGTACATCAGGCCCTCAATCCTGAATCCACAAAGAAATGAACCTGGGTAAATTCAAGAGTGGGTTCTCTCCCAGTCAAGCCTGCAGATAAAAACCCAATTCTGCTGACACCTTGCCAGCAGCCTTTTAAGACCCCGAAATTAAAAGAATTTAATTGTGCCTGGACTGCCAACTCATAGAAACTATGTGATAATAAATGTCTGTTGCTTTAAGACATTAAGTCTGTCACAATTTCTTAACACAGAAATAGATAACCAATATAGACCTTCTCCCTCTTTTGTACACAATGATCTTTAGTTATAGTACAATCCCAGTCAAAGACCAGGATTTTTTTTCTAACTGGAATTTAAATAAAAACTTAAAAAAACAAAAACCACCAGTAGGATTTTTAATGGAAAAAAAAAAGTACAAATCCTTCTGCCATTCATTGTACTATTTCAAAATAACACCAGGTTGTCTTTTCACTTACTGTATTTGAAGATTAAATTTCAGCAATGTAACCAGAATTATGATTTACTTACTAGTTTATTAATTTCTTAAAGTAGAATATGAATAATTATGCTAAACCAATACATACTTAAATAATTTTTTTAAATTTTACCAATATAAACTATTCTGAAACAAATCTAACTGGACTTCTATTTCTCAGGTTCTTCTGTTAACACATTAACATCGTTGGTATCCTAACTTATTAAGACAATAGACACATAAAAACTGGAGCATTAAGCACTTTTAATCAAAAAGTTACTTTAATTTTCTTAAGTTATATCAACAAATTGTTCTAATAAATCGAGGTTGTACAGTTAGACAATTTGGCCAAGTGTACATAACCATATCCTTTGGTTGAGTGATCATCAGAACTCTCAACCCATTACTTCAGAATTGTTTTATATAAAAATAATACTATACATGTTATAAACACAGGAAAACATTCTGACAGTCTGTTTCAGATTCAAAAATTACTACATAAGGAAAAAGCCAACAACACAGTGGAGCCTCGCCAAATGAACCACTAAAAGGAGCATCAATTGGTCAAAGAACAGAAATTAAGTAAGATTTTTAAGTCCTGTACAGTTAAGTCCTCCTGTTGAAGTACATCTTTCCATGGAAGAATCAATAATACCTTCCCATGTCAAAAACTAGGTTTATTAGCATCTAGAAAATTAGGAATGACCTAGGTATCTCAGGTTTTTTGTGAAGATTTAGTAGGATACTGACTACTTTAGCATTTTTGTAATAACGCAGCAACAAATGATGATGTCATAACCTTACACTTTATCTTTGAAACTTAAAGACTGCCTAAAAGTGGTGTATTAGATGCAAAAGTATCTATTATGCCTGATGGAAATCAATAATCACAAATAATACAGTATTAAATTAAACTCCTAAGCTCAAATTTATAAATCTCTATCAAAAATATTTATTTTTAGTTTTAAATTTAAATTCAATTTAGTTAACATACAGTGTATTATTAGTTTCAGGTGTAGAATTTAGTGATTCATCAGTTGCACAGAACACCCAGTGCCCATTATCAAGTGCCCTCCTTAATGCCCATCACCCAGATACCCCATCCCCCCACCCACCTCCCCTCCAACAACCTTCAGTTTGCTTCCTATAGTTAAGAGTCTCTTAAATTTTGAGTCTCAGAATCTACTTTCAGTCTTTATAACAATACATTTTTTTGTTTATTTTCATGTATTTTATTAGAATCATAGCCATTTCTTACCATGGACAATGTTTTCAAAATAGTTTTTTTGTAATGCAATACAATGAGTATCATATTCAAGCAATGTGAAATATGGCTTTTATGATTTGAAAATTCTAAACATTAATACCATTTTCCTTTACAAAGACTTTTATTATTTTTATTCATGATATTTAACAGACTGAACCAAAATTAGGGAAAGCGGAACAAAGTATTTGAGAAAGTGACATTTTCCAAGAATGTGCATGTATAAAGTGAAACACAAAATAGCAAAGACATTTTAAATCTACCACAAATTGCAAGAAGCATGGAAACACTTATTTTTAAATGGGAAAAAGCTGCATAACCTTCAACATGTGTTACTGAATCTAATCCTTTAAATATAAGAGGAAAATTTTTGATAGTATTACATTATTTGTATTCTTATTCAGCTCCTAAAGAACAAAAGCCAGTTGGTTACGTTTTTTATTAAGTAATTAAAAAGAAAAGCAAAGAAATGGAAACTTAACCATATTAAAAGCTAAATTTGTGATTAGCCTAGTTAATAATAACATTTTTGTTCTGTAAAGTGCTGAGTAAACACTGGGTAATTAAACCTTCCAACACTCCCATAAGTTAAGAGAGTGATATTAATGATGCTTTTACATGGGGAGGTAATCATGCAGGAAGGAGTAATATCTCCACGTAAAAATAGGAGGTAATGCTAAAATTAGGGTTGGAATCAGATGTTCTTCAATAGGGATCCTCATCTCACATACCATTAGGAGGCAGCCAAAGGCATAATACACTGTATTTTTTAAAATAAGTTTCTACTGGGGCGCCTGGGTGGCTCAGTCAGTTAAGTCTCTGCCTTCAGCTCAGGTCATGATCCCAGGGTCCTGGGATAGAGCCCCACATCAGACTCCCTGCTCAGCGGGGAGCCTGCTTCTCCCTCTGCCCCTCCCCCTGCTTGTGCCCTCCCTCTCCCTCTCTCTCGCGCTCTCTCTCTCTCGTAAATAAAATCTTTTTTTTTGTAAATAAAATCTTTTTTAAAAAGAATATTAAAATAAGTTTCTATTATTTGCACTTAAATACAAAGATGAGTTAAAAATACTCTACCTTCAAGGAGGTTTTTAAATAACCAGCTGTTTTTTAAAAAAGGATAGATAATAAAGTTAGAATACAAGGAAATATATGAAAAATAAATGCAAGGGAAATTCAAATTATGGAAAAGATATTACAGGGACCAAGGAATGTCTGAAGTTTATTTCATATATTCATAAACATATTCTATATACTTATTTATATACATAATTTGTATACTTACGATACTATTTTCCACTATGCCTACACAATCTTTGCCCACTAAAAACCATTCATAAAGGGACACCTGGGTGGCTCAGTCAGTTAAGTATTTGCCTTCAGCTCAGGTCATGATCCCAGGGTCCGGGGATGGAGTACTGCATCAGGCTCCCTGCTCAGTGGGGAGTCTGCTTCTCCCTCTCCCTCTACTCCTTCCCCCTGCTCATTCTCTCTCTGTCTCTGACAAAGAAATAATTAAAATCTTTTTTAAAAATAAAATAAAAACCATCCATAAATGCAGCACTTAAAATTTTATTTAGAAAAAATTTTCAAAATTTTAGTGTATAGTAAAGGTCAACAAACCATGCCCCAAATCCAACCCCTACTGCTAGTTTCACTGGAACACAGCTACACCCATTTATTCATTTATTTATCTTCTAAGGCTGAGTTTGGTAGTTACCACAGTGACCCTATAATCTACTAAGCTGAAAATATTTTGTATATGGCAAAAAAAGAAAAACTTTACTGACACCTGATCTGTAGTTTTTTATTCTAATGTAATTGAGCTGCTTTACACAGTCTTTCTCAAGGGTCTTATATTATTTGCTTCAGTTGTTTTGGGGGAATATGAGATAAGCCTGAGTTCCTGAAATATATTTTGGGACTCACCACTCTAATATTTGACGTTTCCTTCATTGTATTACTTTGCTTCTCTTATTTGGGAACTATGCAAATGTTCTAATTTTCTTTCCATTTTGCTCAAGCTTCCATTTTATTCAGGTTTCTATTTATTCTCCCTTCTATACTTTCCAATTTCTCCATCAATCCTGTGATAAATTTGTGGGTTTTTTTCCTACTATTTCTTCCCCTTCTACTATCTCACTCTGTCTTTCCTGAGTTCTTGTATTTCTGGTTTGTGCTCATCCTTCAGAGAGAAAGTTAGTTTATTAAATTATAAAAAATAATTGTAAAATATCTGTTCACAGTTATCAACTGCTCCATAGCAACATTATTCTACTGCTAGTTCTTCACTCACCAATAACTTTTAACTGAGTTAAGTTCTCCATTCATCCGCTTCACGTAAGTTTTCAAAGACAAAGTTGTTCATAGTATTGTTTATTATCCTGTAATGACCATAAGATCTGTAGTAATGCCCCTTCATACATTCTTGATATTGGTAATCTGTGTGTTCTCTTTTTCTTGATCAGTCTCACTAAAGTGCTATCAATTACATAGATGTTTTCAAAGAACTAGTTTTTGGCTTAATTGATTTTCTCTGTTGTTTGTCCACTTTCTTTCACTGATTTCCATTTATTAGCTTCCTCCTTTTAACTTATTTTAGGTAAACTTGCTCCTCTTTTTTAGATTCTTAAGGTGAAAAGTTTTAGACCTTTCTTCTTTCCAAATGTGAGCATTTAGTGCTATAAATATCTGTCTGGCCCTGCTTTAGTTACATCCTAAATTTTTGACATGCTATGTTCTTTTAATCACTCAGTTCAAAATCAGTTCTATTTTTTCATGATTATGCTTGACCCAGTTTAATTTCCAAACACTGTACAGATTTTCCAAAGAGATGTTTGTTGTTCATTTCTAATTTAATTTCATTGTGGTTATAAAACACAGTCTTGCTTTATCATCCAGCATATGATCAGTCTTGGTAAATGTTCTATGTGCACTTAAAACGTGTAGATATAGTATTCTATAATATCAGTTCAGTCATATTGATACTGTAGTTCATGTCTTCCACATGCCTACTGATTTCCTATTTGTTACATCAGTTACAAAAAGAGGAGTGTTACTCTCTAATTTTAATTGTTGATTTCTCTATTTCCCTTTCAGCTGTATTACCGCTTCATGTACTTTGAAAATTTGTGTATTTTGAAACACATATTCGAATAGTCACTTTTTTTAGTATTTACATATTCAAGAAAGAACATATATTTATGAGTCATCTCCCCTAGAGAAATAAATGTTAGGTGATCAGATACCTTACAGATATGTAATAAGCAGGTATTCCTTTGTAATATAGGCATAGGTAAGTTTAGAGGCAGAGGAGAACGAATCTAAGGCAATTCCAAATAGACTGGATTAAAGTTCTAGTGAAGTAAATAGGTGATGAGGATTAAAGAGTGCACTTGTGATGAGCACCGGGTGCTGTATGGAAATGTTGAATTACTACATTGTACACCTGAAACTAATATTACACTGTATGTTACCTATCTGGAATTTAAAGAGAACAGGTATGGCGATCTGCTAAATATGAAAGGGGCTTAAGTTATGAATGTTTAGAACAGCTAGTTCACCATCTTTTGTTACACCCATTTATTAAATATATATACCTACTAATACGAGTTTTACCATTCAAATCTATATAGTTCAACTTTTCTGGCATCTGCTAAAAAAAGGTAAAATTTCCACTAGATAAAAGGAAAACAAGGTTAAGCGCAATCACTTGAGAATAGAACAAAATCCTCCAAGTTTCCAAGAAGTTATCAAGTCTCATTTCCCAAAAACACAAAGTACAAGTTTGTAAGCCAGTCAAATATCTCTCCAAAATTTAAAATCTAGGGATCTGCTCCCCATACATAACTCAACAATATCAATACAAATTAGGACATTTTTAAACTTTTAAATCTGTTGAGGTTTTAATTAGACTAGGTACAAGTGAAACTATTTTTTCAAGTGAAACATATTTTACTTTCCTATATAACCTGACCTAATATGAAGCAGTATATAACTATGTACAGATTATAACTAAAAGCCTAACACATAGGAAACATTTTACTTCAAAGCTACCGTATACCATTATATAACTCTAAAAAATGATATATGATTCATAATATACATGTCAGACATTTATAAATAACATTGATTCATATTAATATCTGCAACATTTCCAAGGACAATAGAATTTTATTTTTTTAAAGATTTTATTTATTTATCTATCTGACAGAGAGAGAGCACAAGTAGGCAGAGCCGAAGGCAGAGGGAGAGAGAGAAGCAGGCTCCTTACTAAGCAGAGAGTTCGATGCAGGGCTCGATCCCAGGACCCTGGAATTGATCATGACCTGAGCCAGAGGCAGACGCTTAACCGACTGAGCCACCCAGGCACCCCAATAATAGAATTTCAAACAATTAGTTTATTCTAGCAAATGAGGAAAATAACTGTCCACTAATTCTCCCAGAATATTTTTCATGTTTTTTAATCATTTAGAGATATCGACATTATTTTTTATTATGTTCAATTAGCCACTATATAATACATCATTAGTTTCTGATGTAGTGTTCAATGATCCATTAGCTGCATATAACACCCAGTGCTCATCACAACACGTGCCCTCCTTAAAACCCATCACCCTGTTACCCATCCCCCCAACCCCCCCACCCCCCTCCCCTCTGAAAACCTCGGATTGTTTCTCAGGGTCCATAGTCTCTCATGGTTCATCTCCCTCTCTGATTTCTCCCCCTTCAGATTTCCCTCCCTTCCCCTATGGTCCTCCATGCTATTGCTTATGTTCTTAATGAAGGAATGCAAACAAAGGGACTAAACAAAGTTAGTTAATGTCATCTGTATATTTCACAGACATATCAGCCCTTTCATGCAAAAGAACTATAAGTTTTGCAGAGACTACATCTTGCTTATTGTTATATGTTGAACACAGTACTATTTGTTAAAAGAATCAATTAAGAATTAAGAAAACTGGGATGCCTAGGTGGCTCAGTCAGTTAAGGGCTGCCTTCAGCTCAGGTCATGATCCCAGGGTCCTGGAATCAAGCCCCACATCAGGCTCCTGCTCAGCGAGGAGACTGCTTCTCCCTTTCCCTCTGCCTGCCGCTCCCTCTGCTTGTGCGCTCTCACTCTCTGCCAAATTGATAAATAAAATCTTATTTAAAAAAAGAAAGAAACCAGCTTTCTTTAAAAAGAAAGAATTAAGAAAACTAATTAATCAATGTTGACTACTTATTATCAACTAATTATTCTATATGATACTATAATGGTGGTACATATCATTATACATTTGTCCAAACCCACAGAACGTACAACACCTAAACTAAAACCTAGTGTAAACTATGCACTTCAGGTAATTATGATGTGTCAATGTAGGTTCATTAAGTGTAACAAATGTTCCACTCTGGTGGAAGGTGTTGATAATTAGGGAAGTTATGCATGAGTGGGAAGGGTGCATATGGGAAATCTCTGTACCTACCCTCAGCTAAAATTTGCTGTGAACCCAAACCTCCTCTAAAAAATAAAGTCTATTTTTAAAAAATTAAATAAATTCAAGAGAGAGATACTTGGCAAAATTCCATTTCTAAAATAAAGATATGAAAATGTCTGACATTCTACCTTTTGTGAATCTTACTTTTCTAATAATAAGTCCCATGTCTATGGCAGCTCTGTAATTCTGATTATTGTGCATTTGATAAATACCAGCTATTGTTATAAAGACATTACATGTATTATTTAATTTTAACCATTACGATGATCCTGTGATGTAGGTAAAATTTTACAGAGGAAAGCTTTTCTTTAAGCATTTATTTCATTCTTCAAAAACAATTTTTAATATTCACCAATAAAAATACCATGGGAAATGCTTCTATCAACAGCAAAGATTTCAAATATTAAATAGTTAACATTTTAAGGTGCTGATATTCATTTACTGGTTGATTAGAAAAGTGACTTATAGACACAGAAGAGAACAAAGATAACAAAAATTGAAATCTGCAATCTTGCTTTTATCAGTATGCTTCCAAAAACCAAAAGAAAACAAATAAATCTGCCTCTGGTATTCACATAGTAAATATTATAACTGGCCACAATTATAGTATAACTGTTATATAGTATCCTTGAAACTAATAGTTCAGGATATTAAAATCTCACTTTGTAATTACTTATGTAAAAAATGAATTTTTATTGATAATAGCAGAAAAACCAATAAATTGTTCCCTATTTTATAAATTTGGAAGATATACTAATTTAATGAGAATATCAGAAACTTTAATTGTAACTTCCTACTTTTTTCCTTCCCATGGACATTTTCCTCTAAAATAGGGAAACCACTGACAGAGGGATACAGAGCAGAGGCAAAAAAAAAAAAAGAAGTTAAAAATTGAAATTTTATTTAATGAGTAACAAATACACCATAAATAAGTTCGCTAAAAAACATACAGTTAATTATGAGTCATATTACAATGAAACTTTGGTAACTAAAGACTGTATCAAGGAAAGTGTATGTATTGTTTATGGTAGAAGCAATAACACTTCCACAAAACAAAGCAAAATCCTGCTTGAATTTATCTCCCTAATAATAGGCAAGCTAAATTATAACTGCTTATCTGTTATGATAAACAAAGTATATACAGAATCATGTTACATATCAACAGATGTGTATAACTGTAGCTTAGTTGAGAAATATGGGATACTTGAAATGAAAACACTAAAGTCTGGCTCAATTCACAAAAAGATGTTAATTACACCAACTTCTGCCAAGCCAGCACAGAGGCCAAATACACTATACTGTGTAAAAGCATATCTGCTTTTATTATGCTAGGGTTACCCTAAGACTTTACCAATGTGCGTGGAATCAATACAAACCAATGTATTAAACATGTCAAGGAAGCCAACAAATCATCACATTATTTGAGACACATTGAAAAATGTAGGAAAACTAAAATTAATAGATTATATGAAATCTATTTCTCAAAATCAAAGAACACGAAAATGTGCTGAGATGTTTTAGGAAAAGATATGTGTAAAATCTAATACATCTATGCTTTCCCTTCTCAATACTTAAAATAACAAAAATCTGAGCATTTTTTTTATTTTTTAGAGGAAAACTAAATAAACTGTTCTAAATCAAACCTTCTAATTTGACTTACTGATGTTGAAGAAAATCATTACTTGTACACCACAAAGTGTGTCTGTTTGAAAGTTGGAAGGAATATTTACACTCATTTTTGCTAAATGTTTTTTTTTTATCCCATAATATGTAATAAAGCCACATTGTTGTCATTTTTTTTCCTGGGGTATCAGATTTAGGCAAAAAGCAGATGAGATTTTAAAAATTTCTCATAGTAATATGCAAAGTTACTTTATAATGAAGTATAAATTAAATTGCAACAGCACTAAATTCCTAAAAATATAGACATGGTTAAAACATAAATGGTCTTCCAGTTTTAATAGTATTATTACAGAAAAAAAATGTTTTTCTTATTTGGCTGTCGTTATAAAGATAGGTGGAACGGGAGGGGGGAATCAAAGGTAATCAAACAACAAAAGTTGTGAAATACACATATTGTGGATAATCATAATTTCAAAACAATATATTAAAGTGAAAATGTGTAATTGCCTTTCACTAATTAAAAAGTTTTTACAAACATATGTATTAAAAATAAAAATAAATTATTTGCAACATAATTTTGAAACTGGTAATTCAAAAACCTAACCCTCATTCACAATTCACAAATAAACTATTTGAATGGTCACAGATGCAGTGCAAAACTATACAATATACAACATACTAAGGTTGTATTGGAGCAACTGTAACCACAGCTTAACCACAGCAAGATGTGAATTTGTGACACAGTCTTATAAGAAATTTTAGATTTCATTATGAGGAAAAAAAATTACCTTTACTGCCCAGGATCAAGAAAACTAATAATATATCACCTTTATAAAGTAAAGCTATTTCTATACAATACCTAACTAAAAGACTGCCAAAATACATCTCTACCCATGTGAAACCATGAATTTATTCACATTACAAAATAACCGTGCAATTAGTGTTTTTCAAGAATTATCTATAAGGTATTTTAGATTAATAAAGGGCTGGAGCTGAAGATACAAGTTAGCACAGATGTTCATAATTGAAATTTGGATGGTCTCAGAACACATAAAATGCAAGGTCAATGTATTTATCCCATATATAGTATAGAAACACTGATTTTAAAAGCAAAGGATGAAAAGCAGGTGGTTTTCACAAAACTTACTCTTTCACCTCAAAAATATGTACAAGGAGCCAGAAATTGTATGATAGATAAACGGAATGATGTAAAGTTTGAAAAAATAAAAAGAAAAGTCTCAAAGGTTCTAGTCCCAGTCAGATGGAGAGTTAAAAAGGGAAACTGGAAATTCCCATTTCAACTTCCAGGATTAAGCAATTTAATAGTTATCAGTTCGATGCTATGAAAGTGGTTAGACTTCATTTGGAAAAACATACTTTAAGATACAATTCTCTTAAGAAATGGGCAGAATGTTTTTCTCATTTTTCAAAAATAACTTCTAAAAAAATAACTTCTTTACATTTGAACCTAGATTTTAAAATAAAGGAGAAACTTTAAAAAAAAAGCCTACCTCGGGCAAGCCTCAGTTCACTGGATCTATGTCACATTGATTTATAACAGTTATTTCTTAGAGGGAAAAAAAGCACACACAGATGCAAACAATTACTCTATTTTTGTAGGCAACAAGTGAGGTGGGTGGTAACTGAGAAATTTTTTTAAAATCCTGTCACAATATTCTGCTTTTTCTTAAGAAACCCTCCTCACACAACAAACGTTTGCCACATCAGAGAATTTCCAGGGCCCGAAGCACCACTTTGATTCCAGACCGCTGCAGGCATTAGCAGGAGGTAATTAGGGTAAAAAGTTCAGCCACAGTTCCATGTCTAGAGTCCTGCCAGAAATAAATTTCCTCTCTATTCACTGGTTTCTACTGTATCCTCCCTAAGAATCATATTGAAAACATATTTATCTTTGTAGAGTTTGTTCCTCTTCTAATTAACATTATGGCGTTTAGTGTTTAAGAATTTTAAGCGGCCCCAAACGCAGCAGTTTTGTCTGTAAGAGTGGAGGGGGGCATTAGCATTTCTCCTCTATGGCTGCTTCATGTGACAAGGGACTCACGGAAGTATGCACTGCAGCTGTTTTCATCAAGCTATCTGGTCATCATAAACGTAACTTCTATTTCCTTGTTTGAGAAAGGTGCATGGACAAAACTGACAAACAGATGCATTCAGAATGTGTTCTTGAAACTTTTCAACGAAATGAGAAGCTTCCAAGAACACAGGGTTTAAAACGAAATAGGAAATGTTACTTTACAACACACAAATTCATTTTATCTCATCGTTTCCACAGAGAGAGAAACATTAACTGTTACATTTGAATAAGTGGTAGAACTTAAGTACACCACATGTTTAAACCACTTGAAGCATTTACAGGTTTAAAAAACAATAATCACTCCAAAGGGGCACTCAAAGTACTGGCTCTCGTCGAACGTTTCTATCCGCACTCCCCTCCACAAGCGCATTCACCCACACCCAAGCACGAGGCGCTAATTAATAGGCCCGTTATCTCACAGTAACTGTTTGGGCCTTCTTTAGACACCGTGTTTGAAAAACAAGATGTTAATAAAATTATTTGAATGTCAGGAAAAACCACTTGCTATAACAACTGTGCCTAACAAAGGATAAAATCAGTTAACATTAAGATATAACACACTCAGAAGTCTTTAAAAGAAAACAACAACAAAAATAAATCTGGCCTCTGGGATATTATATTGATTATGACAGCTACCTTACTGAGACCAGAAAGTTTATATTTAAATAACAATAATCTGTCTATAAACATAAAACAATATTTCAAGTTGTTTGTAATTTTTTTTCAAGTTTTTCAGCAGAGTATTAGTCCAAAAGGAGTTTTCCCCTATCATTTTAAATCCTCTTCAAAGTATCCTAAGTTAGGCAGCTTTACACTTGTAAATAAACAAGAAAACTGTGGCCCTCTGTACAATCCTGCACAGAACAAAAAACCCAGGATTTTAAAGCATAAAAAAAAAATTTCCTCTGCCATTTCACTTAACATGCCCTTTCAAAGTAACTAGCCAGGGCTTCCTATTTGTCCTTTTCCCCCTCGTGCTCCGGATGGCTGGAAGGATTTCTGCCATGTTTCAGGTAAGTTTTCGAACCACACTTGTACGACAGTATCCTGTTTGGTACCAGTACAACTGGATCTACATTTCTCAAACATCAAGAAATGTTATTTAAAAGGTGTTCAATAATTGGAATACTAGGAAGAGAAATTAAGAAACAAAGGAAATCTTTTAAAGGACTACAAATGGAGAAAAAGCAAATCCAAGATTTCAAATCCCAATTTTTTAAGACAATCTTATAAGATCCACAGTATCATCAACATAGGAAAAGATGCACATTCTACTATACTGTCCTCATTAGATGATAATTCCATATACTGACATTAAATAAAAGTCTGTGGGATAATAAAATCTTAGCTTTTCATCACATTTACACAACAGGCTATCATATATACTTGATGTACCACCAAATGAAGCAATTTTCTGTACAATATTGAAACCAAAAGAATACAAATCTTTTCCTTTTTAGTTCGTACTTATTATGTTCTGTTTAGGGAATATCTGCCTACCTTAAAGTCATGAAGATAATTCCTTTATTTTCAAATATTATTTTTTTCTCTTACATTAAGGTCCACAATACATCTTAAGTTGATTTTTGCATGGTATAAGGTAGAGAATATGATTCTTCATTTTCCATATTAATATCCAAATGAACCATACCTGAATCCTCTCTGTACTGCGCTGCCAACTTTATCATAAAAATCTGTTACTCTGTTTCTGGACTCTCTATGTATTAAACTAATCTACATCTTCTCTTTGTGCCAATGTAACTTATTACTGCCACTTCATAAGCTGATACCAAGTAGTGTAACGCCACTCACTTTGTTCTTCAGAACTGTCTTGGCTACTCTTGGACCTCTGTATTGATGCCATGTACATTGTGGAATCAGCTTCATTACCTTGGGGTAAACAGGATTCAATCATAAAAGCATTAACGGGGGCACACGTTACAAGGATTCCAACAAATGAATAAGAAAAAGACATATAATGCAAAGGAAAATGAGCAAGACTTGGACAGGCACTTCAGAGGACACTGAAATAGCTTACAAATACGTGTTAAAGTATTCAAATTCACTAGCTATCAGTGAAATGCAAACAAAACCACATGTGATACCAATGTATACCCATCAGAATGGCTAAAATGAAGACTATCAATGCCAAGTTTTCACAAGAAGTACTGCAACTGGAACCCTTATGGACTACTGGTAGGAAGGTAAACACTTAGAAAACTGCATGGTATTACCTAACAGAGCATAATTTAGGATCTAGCAATCCCACTCCTAGGTATATATGCCAGACAGAAATGTACACCAAAAAATGTATACATGTGGACACGAATGTTCACATTAGCTCGATTCACTGTAGCCCAAATATCAAATTATCTAAATGTCCATCAAGAACACATAACACTGCCCTGTCCAACATTATCTAACCACATGATCTAGTATTTTTTACATATCTCTTATCACTATACTACTTCACTAATTTTTTCTATGCTAGAATGCCAGCTCAATTGGTGTGTAGATTTTTGTCTCAGATACGAGTTTCCCAACGTAGGCCCTATTTACTGACATAGGCTGGATAATCTTTATGGTCAGGGGCTAATCTCTACATAAGAGAATGTTTAGCAGCATCTTTGACTCTATCCACTAGATACGACTAGCTCTTCCCCACCTCAAGGTGTAACAACCAAAAATGCCCCCAGGCACTGCCATGTGTCCCTGGGGATCAAAATCACCACACCTTTCTCCCCTCAGTTCAAAACCATTGCTTTGGATTACTACTGAATTTCCAGATACTGTAAGAGTAGCTGAAATGATAGGAGTGCCTGGGTGGCTCAGTTGGTTAAGCGTCTGACTCGGCTTTGGCTCAGGTCATGATCTCATGGGTTTTGAGATCGAGCTCCTCTCATCAGGCTCCACACTCGGCGGGGAGTCTGCTGGAGGATTCTCTCCCTCTCCCTCTCCCTCTGCCCCTCCCCTGCCATGCTCTCTCTCTCTAAAATAAATAAATCTTAAAAAAAAAAAAAGAATATTCCTTATTAGAATAAGAGAGAGAAAACATTAAAATAAAGCTTTCTTTAAAATAGCAGCATAGGTAAACTTAACAAACATTTTTTTATGGCAAACATTTTTAAATCATACACATACAAGGTATGATTTACCCAGAAGCAAGTAAGGATTCCTTACATCTCACTGAAGTGTGTAGTAATTTCCTGTCAATTATATCAAGATAGCCCTTGATTAAAACATATTTAAGTCTGGTTAAAGCAAATTACCTTTCTCAAATCCCAATACTTGATTCAAGAAAATCATCAAGTAACACAACTAGTGACATTTTACAGGATTTTATTCTGGCTAAATACCATATGGCTATATCAACAAAATACTATTTCCCAAAATTATGGAATAATACTTGATTGGGAAACTGTCATGGTTCTTCATAATGAATTATTTAATTTTCATCATCAATTCTGTCTTTAGGACAAGCACAACAGAACAGTGATCTCTTTATAGTGCTTATTCACTGTGCGCATGCCCTATTCCACCAGAAGTAGAGTAAGTGTGCCTGTATGGAATTCCACAAAGTCAGAATCTATGCAGATGTTCTTTCCCTTTTGGTTTTCCTTTAATTTGCAAATCTTGTAATCTAAGCCTGAAGTTGACCGAACCAACATTGAAACCAGTATAGTAATATCAGCCAAAAACTCAATCTGTTTTCTATTTATATGTCAAGACTGCATCCTTTTGGTGGCTGAAAAAATTTTGTTTTGAAATGATTACACAGAGAAACTGCAAGCCCTTTAGTAGTTTTATGAACTTGTCCTAGATGGAAAGCTTTTAAGAGGCCTTTAGTTTCGAATGTAGAACAGAAGAAAAAACAACTCCAAAGTAAAAACTTCTACCTTTATGTTTTTAACTATATACTAAAGTCATCCTAAACTACATAGCAGCAAAGTATCTCCCAAAAAAAGACCCCAATGATACTCAGAGACTTATTACATAAAAAATGTGCTTCTTCTACTCCCTTCCTACTGGGAGGTACAGCAAGGATGCATTTTAAAGGGGCATGAGAAAATTATTGTGGGTGATGGACATGCTCATTACTTTGACTGGAGTGCTGGTTTCATGGGTGTCTACATATGTCAAAATTCAGCATACGATACATGTCAAATATGTGGTTTGCTGTATTTCAGTTTCACCTCAGTAAAGATATAAAGACAGCATCAGCTTCTTTGGGGAATATAAACAAATAACCATTTTCCAATGAAAGTAAAGGGCTCCTGTTCATCAGAGATATACAATACTGGGCTGACATGAAGCCTGACAGACCTGTTGTACGAGTACTGGATTGACTGGGCAGAGCCACGTTTCTCCAACAGTCATACAGGCAAAGCTTCCCCAAAACGTTGCCATATACATGCATGCATACATAGATTTGTCCTTCATACAGATGTATATACGAGGAGAAATTCCTGGTAGAGTATTCCCTGGCTGCCCTTCATTTCTTTCTGAACCAAATAATATGAGGTGCACTGAATATTGACCTGACGCTATACTAAATACTTGAAAACATTACTTTATTTGATCCTCACAAGAACCAAGCACAGTAGTTGTATATCAGCACCACTTTGCAAATAAGAAATTCAGCCTGAGAACTGCTGAATAATTTACTAGTTTATGCAGCTAATAATTCAAATCTAGGTCTGTCTGGCTCCAAAACCTTTGTTGTTTCCAATATTCCACACTTCTTTCTATGGATTCTTTCTTTGGACCAGTGACTATTATAGCATAATATTCATTACAGCATAAATGCTTACAGAAAGAAAATTGTAGAACCAAAAATGAAAACCAGATCCATTAAACACAAATATCACAATAGGTGGAGTTCTTGTTAGATTAACACTAAAAATGCTGCCACTGAAGGCTCAATGTCATCCAGAATATCATAAAGTTAAGGTTTGCTTTGAAGGCTTCTTTGTTCAACTATACATTACAGACTACTATCCTCTGGCAGTCTTTCCTGACACTACATCTCCAGGAACTCTGTAAATATTCCTGGCTAACAGCTCAGGAGAAATGAATCTATAGATCTGTACATGTAACAAGAAACTGTGATGATTTTCCACAAAGAGGTCATCAGAAAGAATCCAAATGTATACCTGTAGCCCAAAATAAGGTTAGAGCAACACAGTTCAATAAAAGATAAAGCTACACATGTAACGTTAAATATTCTAGCAGCTACCTTAAACAAAAGTAGAAATAAACAGGTGAAATTAATTTTAATATGTTTTAACATAATACATCTACAATATTAGCATTTCAATCAGCACCAATCATGTTTAAATTGCTCAGAGCCAAATCTCCTTGAACAGCACAAGAAGAGAATTTCTAGTCAGTCAATACTTAAGTATATAGATCCTAAAGAAAAGTGGTAACACATGAAATACATTCGAGAAAAGAGGTAACATTTTCTCAACTCCTTGTAATGATGGGATTTCAGTACTCGCTTTCTGAATAAAGGCTCAAAACTTGGTATGGGTTCGTTCCCCAAGGACTTCTATTAAAATCAGGCAGAACCACATGACAAAAATTAAATGTAGCTCTTGGAAAATACACATCTCTGCAACACTGCTACATGAAACATACACTGTAGTAAAATGGCAGGAAAGAGGGTCCCATTTTAATAAAATTTGTGGCTAATTTTTGTTTTCAAGAAGTAATAGGAAACAAACCTTTCATAAATGCTTTCTTCTTTGCCCTACCATCATTCTCTGACACAAAATTTTACAAAGCTAAACATGAAATCCTTAGATCTGCTGACAGCCCATGAAGGTCTATTTTAAGCTTCAAGCTTTCTATTTATGATCAATAACTTAAAATATGTATATTAATGGAATAGATATACAATGAGATAATGTGCATGAGGTAGCACTACTAATCACTGTTAAATGTAAACACACCATAAAATATTAACAAAAGGAAAAAATAACCAAGGTGCAGATAAGAATGATACAACTCAAATATTTTTACAAATGTGCTTGTGTATATATAAAATATGGCCATCTAACTCTCAATCTCCAAATACCTTTAAAAAATAATATATATCAACAAGGAAAGCAAATGAAATAGCTCCTGAACTGCACTATAGCATAACTAAGAAAAAGAAAAATCAACAAATTTAAATAACATTTACACAGGGGGATCAGAAATATTCGAAATTGGCAGAGCCTTCTCTTGAACTGGCCCAGAGCTGAGCAGGGATTACTTAGAAAACAAGTAGAGAGTGCAATGGTCCTACTAGTGGCAGAACGTAGATAAAATCACCTTGGCTTTACTCCCAGAAGCAAGGAGTCTCACCTAAGCAGGGAATTACTAAAAACAGGTCTCAGATCAGTTGGATCAAAGTGTTGGCAACTAAAGAATCAAAAGAAAGGGGCTGAGAACAAGTGCAGGACCAGAGATGCCAGTCAGAGGGAAAGCATCAGAGCGGAATGGCCACAATCATGGTATGTGTCCTCAGGAACTTAATGGGAAAGGAAAGACGGAAGAAAGCAGCTAAAGATAAAAGGTCTTATCAGAAAACCAGAGGAAGGAATGAAGCCATTGCCCCAAGGTGCCATTTATTAAAGAGTCTCTATACTAAACCATATCTACAGAAAAAGACACACTCCTACTAGGAAACCAGATAAAGCACCTGAACCCCTACAAACCAAAACCCCTCACTTTTATAAAACTGATTGTTAAAGCTGCCCCAAAAACATACTGAACAAGAATAGGAATAATAACATTCACACTAAACTACTAGAAGAAAAAACAGAATTTTATCTTCATGAATATATCCCCCCAAAATCCCACAAAATAGAAAACTACAAGCACAAGACAACTACCCAAACATGCATGCCTCACCTAGTGACTTTAATTTGTTCCTGAAAACTCTACCACTAAAGGAAAAGGCATTAAATGGAAAATCATTTCCATTACTTTTAATGGGAAAAACTGTAATGTGTTCCATTCCAGTCCATACATTTACAGAAAGAGAAAAAGATATTAAATACTAAAAATGAGCTTACATGATAAACATTACTCTGAAAATAAACAGATTGTATTTTAATTATAAAATAACTAAAGGTTATCATACTAGTCAAAGTAGAAAGACTTGTGTATAAGTGGTTGTTGATAAAGAAGGGTATCAAGGAGTCATTTCTTTGAAGGTGAATCGCCTCTCTGGTGATCTACTTTCAGGTGGACATTCAGTACCAAAATCAGGCATGTTTGATGTGAATTATCTTTTCCTTCATACTATGATACTAAAAAATTTTTAAAAACCTGACATAGCCGTGAAAGAGGAATTTGTGTGGGAAAAAAAAATACAAGGTGGAAGCTTGACTGACTTCCCACAGTTTGTCTCCATTTAATATATCACATACATTTTAAGTTCCTCAAGTATCATGACTACCTCTCATAACATGATGTAATTTCTTAGAATACATAGCCAGGTCAATCGTTAGCTAACTCTAAAGAAAATACCCTTTTTAAAATTCTATTTCCATTTTCAATCCTCTATAAGACAGACCATCTTTTGCTTAATGATTTAAGTTTTTTTCCTTTGCTTCTCTTTTACCTACACCATTCTCCTCACCAATTTTTCAGTCTTTTGAGGGATTCATGAATCCCTTGCTCTCAAATCACACATTAAAATAAAATTACAGCAGAGAAAAATTGATTAGGACAAAATATAAGCTAAAATCAAGAGTGTTTCCAGACCCGCATGGGGGGCGGGAGCCAAGTCCCCCAGAGCCCTCCCAAGAGCACACGGCTGGACAGCAAGTGTAACTGGGGTGGCCAGGAGCCTAGTGACACCAGTGCTGGCACCACAGGAGGCTGGTGCCCAGCCAAGACCAAGACTGGATGTGTGGGGCAATCACAACTGGGAGGGTCTGTAGCCAGAGAGCTGGCAAGAGAGGGCTGAGCTGGCCTGGATGAAACGTGAGAAGCACTGGCGGGAAATGGAGGCCAAAAGCGCTAAAAGGCGGCGGCCATGGGCGCCATGAAGCTGGGAACCCAGAAGCTGGACTGAACCGCCAGTGTGGGCACTTCTGGCCACGGAGAACAGGCCTTGCTGATGTATTTTGGCCGTGTCTATCATGTGAACCATGCGAGCCTGGCTGGCCCAGGCAGGTGTATCTCACATGTACACAATGGGAGCCACAATAAATTATATTTCACACAAAAATAATAATAATAATAATAATAATAATAATAATAATAATAAAGACTATTCCCAAACATATAGAAGCAGTGACTATAAAGACAAAAGTCATCCTTCTCACTAGGTATATACATAAATGGTTAATAATGATTCATGTATCTATTGCTGTATGACAAGCCACTAGAAATCATAATGCTTTAGACCAATAACAACTTGATTTCTCATGATTCTGTGGATTGGATAGGTGGTGGTTCTGCCATTCTCTCCTGCGTTCATATTCCATCGTCTCAGTTGGCTGAGTGTTGGGCTCAGTTGGGAAAGTGAGAATGATTAAGTGTCTCTTCCCATGTGGACTTCTGCCCTCATATAGTATTGGTGATGGTGACTAAACAAAGGGGACCCAGCAGGCAAATATCTATCAAGCATGTGACTGTGGTATGTTTCCTGATAGATGAGTTAAAGCAAGTCCCACAAACAAGCTTAGATTCAAGTGAAAAGAATGAAATCTTGCCATTTGCAATGAGGTGGATGGAACTAGAGTGTATTATGCTAAGTGAAGTCAGTCAGAGAAAGGCAAATACCATAGGATTTCACTCATATGTGGAATTTAAGAAACAAAACAGATGAACATGGGGAAGGGAAAGAAAAATGAAATAAGATAAAGGCAGAGAGGGAGGAAAACCATAAGAGACTCTT